>NC_056624.2:171218253-171523432 GCF_002870075.4 Lactuca sativa | reverse complement strand
TTTTGGAATGAAGTATGACTCATCTTCTTGATTTAACCATTCCAACAATTCAAGATTCCTCTTCTTAGTCATAAGAATGCACTAAGATTTCCTTAGAGGACTAATTGTGATATGATTTCTAAATCATTAAGATGATCACAAAACTTGATACTAAAGTACTCTCCCATCTTTTCAAATTTGAGAAACTTTTATCCTTCTGCCTAATTTGATTCTTCTCACTCGTTCAGCCATACATCGAAACTTTTCCAATGCTTCAAAATTATACTTAAACTTGTAAGTATAACCATATTTACTAAACTTCAGTAAATCATGACGAATAGTTTTATCAATCTTTTATGGTGGAATTGATCAATGCACAAGAATGTGTACTCGATCCCTTAGTCCTTCACTTGACTCACGTATACATGTGAATAAGGATTAGTTGTGACATCCCCAATTTCACGGCCAGAAAAGACCGATTTGTTTATGCTTTGTTTTATAAAATCAGAGTAATCTTTTGATTAAAAGAGTTGCGGAATTTCTCCCCAAAATAAAATATGATAAAATTTATCAAAACATTTCTCAAAGAGAATGTATTTTCATTAAATAATAAAACCTCGGGATGTCATGTTCCGATATAGACCAAAAGCATAAACAATATAAAATAGACCTTACAACAGTTATTTATAACTACTGATCTATAATCCAAAATCTCTCGTCAAGTTCACCAATTTATACTCTTGTGCTATTACCTGTAATGCAAAGAAAACTGAGTGGGTCAGGCTTGGGAGCCTGGTGAGCATATAGGGTTTTCAACCCACAATAATATAGTTATTATATTCAATTATCAAACAATCAACCCAAATATCCATCCCCATTATCTTCTTTTAATCTTCCCTAAAGATATTATCCTAAGGGTCATCTCCTATATCATATTTACCTCTCATCTCCTTACATCTTATTTCCTTATATATTTGTTCCTAAGAACTTTTCCTAAGGATCATCGCATGAATACGTAGCCACAACATCGCCTGGACTAGTAATTCATAGTAAGGGTTAGACTATCATCGCATGAATACGCAACCACAACATCGCCTGGACTGGTAATTCATAATAAGGGTTAGTCTATCATCGCATGAATACGTAGTCACAACATCGCCTGGACTCGTAATTCATAGTAAGGGTTAGAGTATCATCGCATGAATACGTAGCCACAACATCGCCTGGACTCGTAATTCATCACCTACAGGTTATGAGCCTGCTGGTGTTTCCACGGGGTCATCTAGAATAGTCCGTGGTCACCATCTATACTTTGGTAGATGACTACATCGCCAAATTGCCACATCGTCGGTCAAGGTTATGGTATCTCCTCTCATCTCACATCACCTATTTATCATCACCTATCTATCATCACCTAATTATCATCACCTATTTCTCATCATCTAATTATCATCACCTATTTCTCATCACCTAATTATCATCACACATCATCTAATTCATCCATCCATGTTCTACCCAACATATTTGTACATATAAAATGCATATACAGATTAACTCATTTAACACCTATATAAAACATCCATTCCACACTCATCTCAAATAAACAACAATATATAAACACATAGCACGTATTTCATAGCAAATACTTAATATATATATATATATATATATATATATATATATATATATATATATATATATATGTTAGAAGAAAGTGATCACATACTTACCCAAAACATATACTTAATACATTCACACAATACTTGTATTAAAATCGTGTTATGAAAGGGACTATACACTCACACGTATAAACAACAATATATATACACATAGCACGTATTTTATAAAATACTTCATATCTATGTGTAAGATGAAAGTGACTATACACTCACACGTATAAACAACAATATATATACACATAGCACGTATTTTATAAAATACTTCATATCTATGTGTAAGATGAAAGTGACTATACACTCACACATATAAACAACAATATATATACACATAGCATGTATTTTATAAAATACTTCATATCTATGTGTAAGACGAAAGTGACTATACAATCACTTGATTAGAAGATGATCGGACAACACTACGGCTTGTAAAAGTAGTATTCTTCGGTAGATTTGAAAGATCTTCACAAAAATTGGCTTCTCGCGGGCAGAGATTCGGCTCGGGAATCTCACTTCTCGGGATCTTAGGTGCTTCGGAACTTGCTTCGGGGCTCGGGAATGATACTGGGGCTTCGGGGTATAAGTTGCACGCAAAACGAGGTAAAAACGTGAGAGAAAGGGAAGAAATGAGCAAAGAACTCGGCTGCCCTCGACACCCTTTTATAGGGGGCTGGAAACCCGAATTACGCTGGGCGTAATTCTAAATTACGCTAGGCGTAGTGGGGATAAGAACGCTGACTCCCCCCCCCCTTTCCGGATAATATCAAATTTATATTTAAATTAAATATCGAAAATATTTAATAAACTTCAAAAATTCATATCTTCCTCATACGAACTCCGTTTTCGACGTTCTTTATATCCCCGCATAGGTGAAACTGTGATCTACAACTTTCGTTTAGACTCCATCGGCTAATTTTGAATTATTTTTTATTATTTATTTTTAGTAGGCCGGGACAGGAAAAACTCAATTATAAAATCATAACTTCTTCATCCGACGTCCGTTTTCGCCTATCTTTTTATCGTTTTACTACAATTAATGAGATGTTCGATTCTCATTTAGATTGTTTCGGCTAAAAACCGCTCGGTCTCAAATCGAGTATTCGGGCTGTACACCGCTAAGTCGAAACTTCGAAAAATCATAACTTCCACATATGAAGTCAGATTTGGACGTTCTTTTTATGCACGCTCATGGTTTAACGAACTCTACGACTTTCGTTTAGATTGCTAGGGCTAAATATCGCTCTAACGTAAATTCACCTTTTTACGTCGCGTTGTGTCGTGCCGGTTCCGTTGCGAAACTTCGACAAGTCATAACTTCTTCGTTATAACTCGGACCTTTAAGTTTCTTGCCGGTTCCGTCGCTGTGTCGCGCTGTATCAGCATATACTTCCTTTAAGTTTCTTCACTTTTCTTTGATTCTTAGACCTTCAACATGTGACCAAGTCACATCATGTAATAAGAATCTCAGAATTGAAACTTTACAGAGTTAGATTGTGGACTTTACCTGAAGTAGAGTCAAACTTCTTGACTTGATCAACCTTATGATCTTTCAGGTAAATAAGCAGCTTCGCAATCAATGCCCCTTCCTTTGGCAAGAGAAACATATGAACTCTTTGGGAATGGTACATGGGACTATCACAGTCTTGCCTTTCTCTTTACCATTTGGTCAACCGAGTTGACTGTGGTCAATCCTTTTCCTTGGGAAGAGAAGGCTTTTCTAGATATCCAATGTTTCCATTGTCAATGTCCATGGTAGTTTGGGAAGTTGATCTTCTTAATCAAATTTGCTTTACCAAAGCTCCAAATCATTGCTGATTCAGCAGCACCAAGCAAATAGATAAGATCATTAAGGGTCATGTCATAGTCTATTTCATAGTAGTCCCAGAGGTAACTCACTATGTGACTTACAAAGTGATTGAACAACCAACTTTCTTAATACTTTGACACCCAAATCTCCCGGCTTGTCAATATGTGATTTCATCTCCAAGATGTGAGCACACATAGACCTTTCTTGCCAATAGGGCTAGAGTGACCTTGAACTTGTGGGTTAGGGAGAATAATTGGAGGAGGTGGAGGAAGTGAAGTTACAAGAGATTTGGGAAGATCATAGATGTCTGAACCAAACATCTTTTGGGAGATATTAAAGATAGTTGATTTAAAGTCCTTAATATAACACCCAATATGAAATATTAAGGCTAGGACCCAACACAATATTTTATAACTTGGAAGAGGGATGCCGTAATCCAAGCTATGAAATATTTGAAGGTATGTAAATGATGATTCACCAAATTCCACCATGAAAAATGAAATAATTTATTAGGTTTTAATTGGATTTGAAACTCCTAGATCTTTTGAGATTCATTGAACTGTTTAATGGCATGTTTCAATCTCGAGTATGCCCTTCAGGTTTTGTGACTGGGATGCCGAGGATCACAAAACAAGGTGTGAATAACCATGCAAATATACTTGATACCCTTAATATTTACCCCTTAATCGATCTGCCAGTTAACCACACGCGCTCCACCGATACTATGACAAATATTAAGTTACCCTTTGCCTACCTTGTTAAGTCTAGCTAGTGTGCCGGTTACCCACATGCGCTCCACTAACCGACTTAAAAAAGTGCAAAGTGTAATTTCATGGATTAACAGCTTAGTCACATTTTCCTAAAGTAACTAAGATTGGGAATTATAAAACATTTAGTTACTTTATATTTATCATTAATACTTTTAATGAAGGGAGAATTCTAGTCCTTGTCCTACCCGTTCGGCTAACGACCCCCCACTGATCAAGGAAGCGGTGGGTGAGAGTGGACACCCATTAAGCTACCATTTTATAGCCAACAACCTTATACCCCCTTATAGACCAACTTCGTGAATGAGGATTACTAACGGTAAGACTGACTTGCTCTTATACATACATATATATATATATATATATATATATATATATATATATATATATATATATATATTATTAACTTATAATACTATAAAGTATAAGGGTTGAATTTTAACTTTTAAAATTCTAAGGGCTTAACTTGGAATTAAATTATTCATAAGGGAAAACTTTTCAAATTCCAAAACTTGAGGGCAAGTTTTGAAACTATTCAAACTATTCAATTCCATAACTTATGTGTTTAAAGTAGTTTTAATCCAAAAACTCTTCAAGTTCCATAACTTGAGGACAAGTTATGGAAAACTTTAAACTATTAAAAGAATATGACTTTTCTTTATTCATAACCTGTGGAAATATTTATGATTTTTATGAATATTAAATGTGACTTTTCATATAACTTGAGGACAAGTTACAAAAACACATTTTAGAACCAACTCTTAGATTAATTTGGATTGAAAACAACAATTTCACATAACTTTTTCTATTAATTTAAGCAACTCATAAGAACAAGATAATTCAATCAAACTTTTTCATGTAATTATGAATCTCTTGACAATTATCTTTTAAATTGGATTAGCATGAACATTACCACACCAAAAACATGTTTATAAGTTGAAAAACAGCTTAGGGTAATGTTCCTAGTCCAACCAAAACAGTCGAAGATATGCTTTCTGGGGGTCCAACTCGTTGAGTGCACGAACCAACTCGGCGAGTTGGTTGAGTTTTTCCTTGGACTCGGCGAGTCCCTTCATGGACTTGGCGAGTCTGCTGTCCAGACAGCATAAAAACTTTGATTTTCAGCCAATTTTGTAAGTATAACAAGAAAATAAGCCTAGGCTTTGATACCATTGTTCAGTTATGAGCATTCTAACACTCCTAAGTGTACATGCAACCCTAAATACCTTAGATCTATGTTTTCTCTATTATACATGCAAATATAAATATTCCAAGGTATTACCCTATCTAGCATACAGTCTTTAGATACTTGGGTAATATAACAAGTTAGAATACATACCTCTTGATGTAGCTTGACTCCATGAAGCTCGAGAGCCTAGTGCCCCAAGTGTGATACCTCAAATGGTTCACACAACATCAAATGCACTTGGAATAACTTAGAGAGAAATGATACACTTCATGAAATCGGCTATCCCTCACCATTCCTTCATAGTCTCTCATGGTCACCGATTTTGACAAGAATAAGATGCTTATATAGTGTGTCACAATTAGGGTTACACCATGTAAACCCTAATTCTCATGGCCTTTCTTTCCATGATCCATGGGTACAAAAACACCATGGAGCATCCATGGACCATCCTATGGGTTTTAGCCCAACTTGATAATCCATGGAGCATTAGCCCACTATACAAGTATGGATGATTTACACAATCAACCCATATATTTAATTAGTCTCCTTTTGATTACTTAATTAATTCCAAATTAATTCTTGATCAATAATAATTAAATAATCTTATTGATATATTAGAACTTATAATATATTACCAAACCTTAAGTGTTATTTCTCTCATTTTAGTCTATCCAAATGCATGATGCCATGTAACCCAAATGGACCATGCTGAGTTGGGTCAAGTACATACCAAATATAGTCATGGACTTAGATACTAATCCAACATTTTAACGGGCTTTAACTGTCAAAGCCTGTTAAAATATAACTTTAAAAATAAAGTCAAAAGTAGCCGATGGAGTCTAAATGAAAGTTGTAGATCATGTTGCTACCTATGTGTGGATATAAAGAACGTCAAAAACAGAGCTCGTATGTAAAAGTTACGAATTTTAGAAGATAATTAGTTTTTGGAGTGACCAACAAGTGACACGTGGCACGATCTGAGCCACTACTTCTTCCCCACGCCTTGCCACCAAATTTTGACACTTGGCACCTCAACACGACATGTTGGGGCTCAGAACACACCATGTTGGTTAGTTTCGAGCCTATAAATAGAGGTGCAAATCTCCCCATTTCTTCACACCTTTTAACTTTTGTCTCCAAAATCCCCCCAAAGCCTCAAGGCTTTTCTTTAGCCCTTCTTAAGAGTTAGATGCGAGTCCCGGAGCGCCAAGAGGCTCCAAGAGCAGAGCTTTCGGCTCAGAAGTTCATCCCGCATAGAGCCCGGTTCCTCGCTCAACCCCGAGAAGAATAGCTTTCGGCTCAGAAGTTCTGCCCGTGCAGAGCCCGGTAGCTAAACCTCCTTGTAAGTGAGTTATGATTACCCCACTTTAAGTATAACTTATGTTTAAGTTCATTATCGTTATTATGAACCTATAAAAAAGATTTATCAGTGATTTCAAGTCATTACACTGATTGATCTACTTACGAGGATGATGTCTAGACTGTGACTTAGGGAGGTGTTTAAAGTGGGATTTCTAAACAGTATACTTCGTATACCAAATGGACCCTACCTATGATATGATCCTACCTGGTTGTTTCTTACTTGATAAATCATGAAAGTAGACTTTGAGTTAATGATAAATCTATACTAATAAATAGTCGCAATAAATATTAGACTAAAATCTAGCGATAATAATACTAGGTTTCATAAAAGGAAAACACGATTGTTAGAAGCGAAGCGCTGCCCGAATTTCGAGTCATCACTTTAACAAGTGAGTGCATAATTACTTTCATCTTACACACATATATGAAGTATTTAATATAAATTACGTGCTATGTGTGCATATTATCTTTGTTATTGATATCTATATTGGATGAACCAAATATACATGTTTTATTTGATTTAAATTGTACCTATATTTTATACCTATAAAAGTATTGGGTAAAGATGGGTAGATGAATGATGAGAGATGAAAGATGATATATATGAACATTGGCAGATGTGCCACAACCTGTAGGTGTTTTTGAACTACATATTCACCAGATGTACTCTAAAAATCATGACAGCCGCGCCTAAAGGATAATATTGGCAGTTGTGCCTAATAGAGAACATCATAATCATGGCAGCTGCACCTAACGGATAATATTGGCAGTTGTGCCTAATAGATAACATCGGCGACTATGGACTTAGTGTCTGTTGGATAAACCCTGGCAGCGATGGACTTCGTGCCTATTCCTTAGGGCAATCCTTAGGAATCTATGAATGAAGAATAAATGATTTTTAGGGTAGATCCTTAAGAATAAAGAAGATAATGGGGATGGAAAGTTGGGTTAATTGTTTGATGATGAAACTTAATAACTATATTATTGTTGGTTGAAAACCCTATGTACTCACCAAGTTTCCCAACTTGACCCACTTAGTTTATTTTATCACAGGTATTGATGTGAAGATACATTACACTGAGAGATTAAAGGAGATGTAAATCATTAGTGTAAATGAATGTAAGGTCTGTTTATGCTTATGTTTTTGTATTGACGATGACATCCCAATGTTTTAATATAAATAAAATACATTTCTTCGGAAATAATTTGATAATATATTTACCATGTTTTTCTGGTAACAGATTCCGCATTATCATTCTTCAAAAATGATACTCTGATTTTTAAATAAACATAAATTTAATTTTTAAAATGACCGTGAATTTGGGGATGTCACAATGCATGCGTGACTCTTGCATGTGTTATGTGATGGTATGCTTACCGGGCAAGGCCCGATGCCAGGCGGGGCCTGAAGAGTACATTGTTTGCTAGTTATCAGTATGTGTGTAACGACCCAAATTTCACGTCCAAAAATTTCATTTTAAAAACATTACTTTAGAGAAACATTAATTGTTAAAAACATTGATTGATCAAACCATAACAAAACGTAAGCCATGTCTAAAAATCAAATCATACAATCATCATAATATCAGAGTATAAATCCCAGAGAATCTCGTAAGTGCGGAAATCCGTGTGTGTGCATGATGTGCCGCTACCGCGCTGGCTCCTTCCCCTTCGATGAAGAGGTACCTAAAACCAAAACCATAAACTGTAAGCACAAAGCTTAGTGAGTTCCCCCATCGTACCACATATCATACAAACAATTAACACGCATACTGCCAGGCTATTCTGGGGTGCCTGACTACCCGGTACGGCCGTTCTGGGGTGCCGTCCTACCCGTGTCAAGCCATTCTGGGGTGCTGACTACCCGTGTCAAGCCATTCTGGGGTGCTGACTACCCGTGTCAAGCCATTCTGGGGTGCTGACTACCTGTCGGTCCTAACAACCGAACACAGGGACTGATCCCCTCATACTACCCCTATCGCATATAACATAACAAGCCAACATGCAAACATATCATCACATACTGTCAGACGTATCTGGGGTGTCTGACTACCCTTCGGTCCTAACAACCGAACTCGACTACTATCACATACAACATATCATGCTAGCATATAACATATCAGGTGGTAGCAACCTAGATGATATCACAAAGACAATCATCTATCATACGTCTCCTACTGGTGGGTCGGCATTGTGGCCTTAGACCCACTGCTACTGGAAGGTAACTCACCTCGAATAGGCTGCTGGTCTGTGTGGGAACTGGCCATCTACTGCTGCTGCTGCTAACGTCCCTCGACTGTAATTCCCACAAAACAATCAGTCAAACACGCTAGATGCTCTTAGGGTAAAATGACCCTTTTACCCCTCACCAAGTCAAAGACTAGGTCAAAGTCAACTTCCAGTTGATTGGACTCGCCGAGTCCAGAGAGCAACTTGCCGAGTCCATCTCTCGCTGATCCGGTCCCACTCACCAGGTCCCTCTTTCACTCACTGAGTCACCCCTGACTCGCTATCCGGGACTTTGGGGCCGACTCGAGTACCAACTCGCCGAGTTCCTCGAGCAGGTCCTCTGCTTGCTTCCAATCCACACCAAAACGCCCCATTCGAGGGTTTGGGGGTTTCGGGACTACGTTATACGGTTAATTCCGTGCACAGGTACGAAGGGTTGAGCCTTTGACGCTTAAACCCCTCGTGTTCTGTGGATGTTCATATTACTCGCCGAGTTTGAAGAACAACTCGGCGAGTTCCAGGAAATCTTCATAGGACTCGCCGAGTTTGTTCATCCAACTCGCCGAGTCGACGACCATCTTCATAGAACTCGCCGAGTTCCACCTTGGGACTCGCCGAGTCCTTCGACCCACTTCCTGAGTAGGCCAAATCTAGGACATGCAACACTTCCAGACCACAGATCCATGGTCCTAGGGTTCATTTACCACGTAAAGTTGTAAACTTTACGTGCATGCATGGCCCTATGAGCTCAAACATGCACTTCCAAGCTATACAAGAGGTCCTATGCTCATTGGGGACTTCCACTACCTCAACCACAGAGACTTTATGCTACTATGAAGTCCAAAAGGTCCACATCCGAAGTTCTTGCAGAACATTAGCCATAAACACATAGAGATTTAGGTTTTTAGGGCTTAAAACCTCTTTTCTTAGGGACAAAAGGGGACTAACGAGCTAAAGACCAAGTTAGGGACTTTTCTACCTGAATGAAGGCCTTTCACAGAGTAGATTCCGGATCTCCTTCCCTTGTTGCACTCTTCAATCTTCTACTTCTTCTCCCAAGCCCCAAAACACCTTCAAAATGTTAACAATCACCCACAAGGACACAAAGGAGGCTAGGGTTTCGTTCTACAGGTCTCTGGGAGTGCTAAGGGAAGTGGAGGCTGGGTTAGATCGATTAAATAGGGTGCAAACACCCGGGTTAGGGTTTAAGTCCAAACAGGGTCTACTCGCCGACTCCATCGGACCTACTCGCCGAGTAGACCGAGTAAATCCCGCGTCTAGTCCCGCTTCTACTCGGCGAGTCAGTCCCTCAACTCGCCGAGCCCAAGGCTAATTGTGCAAAATAAAGAGATTTAATAATCACGAATACATACCAGGAATCAGGTGCTACAAATCTCCCCCACTTATTTTAGACTTCGTCCTCGAAGTCTGCTGCTCGATCCTGAAACAGCTCGGGATAGTGCTCCATCATCTCGTCCACCGGCTCCCAAGTCCACTCTGAACCCTTGCGGTGCTGCCATTGCACCTTCACTAGCTCCACCCTCTTGTTCCTTAAATCCTTCGACTTCCTGTCGAGGATTGCGACTGGGCGCTCGATGTAATTCAGGTTGTCATCAACCTGAATATCCTCCAACGGCACTACCGCTGACTCGTCCACTAAGCACTTTCGCAGCTGAGAGACATGGAAAGTGCTATGGATCTGGCTGAGCTCGGCTGGCAGATCCAACCTATACGCCACCTTGCCCACCCGGGCTACAACCCTGAACGGTTCGATGAACCTCGGGCCCAACTTGCCCCGCTTCCTGAATCGGATGACGCCTTTCCAAGGCGACACCTTCAGGAGAACCATATCCCCGACTCGAAACTCCAAGTCGGATCGACGCTTGTCGGCGTAACTTTTCTGCCGACTCTGAGCAGTCTGAAGCCTGCTCCGGACCTGTTGGATCCTCTCGGTCGTCTTGAGCACCACTTCGGTGCTCCCCATGACCCTCTGGCCAACTTCACCCCAGCATATCGGGGTCCTGCACCTCCGTCCGTACAACATCTCGAAGGGAGGGCGGTCGATACTCGCGTGATAGCTGTTGTTGTAGGAGAACTCGGCCAGGGAAAGATAGGTATCCCAGCTACCACCGAAGTCTAGCACGCACGCCCGCAGCATATCCTCCAGAGTCTGGATGGTCCGCTCGCTCTGACCATCCGTCTGCGGGTGAAAGGCAGTGCTAAAATGCAGACGAGTGCCCAACTCGTCATGGAATCTCTTCCAAAATCTGGAAGTAAAACGCACATCCCTGTTCGAGATCACCGATACTGGCACCCCATGCCGTGCCACAATCTCCCTGATATAGATGTCGGCCAATTTCTCGGCCGATATGCTCTCCTGAATCGGAATAAAATGAGCACTCTTGGTCAATCTATCCACGATGACCCAAATCGAATCTACTCCACGTGCAGTCCTGGGAAGCTTCGTGATAAAATCCATCGTGATATCTTCCCATTTCCACAGTGGAATATCCAACGGCTGCATCTTGCCATGCGGTCTCTGATGTTCGGCCTTGACCTTCCTGCAGGTCAAACACCGTTCAACGTACCATGCCACATCCCGCTTCATGCAGGGCCACCAGTAATCCAGACGAAGATCCCTATACATCTTCGTCGCCCCGGGATGAATAGAGAATCGGGACTTGTGCGCCTCCTCCATCAAAGTCTGGCGCACACCCCCGTGATACGGCACCCATACCCTACGGTGCAAAGTCAATAATCCTCGGCTATCATAGTCAAAGGAGGAAACCTGACCCACCACACGCTCGCTCTTCCGATGTTCCTCCTTGATAGCCTCCTGCTGAGCCTCCCGAATTTGCTCCAATAGGGGAGTCACCACGGTCATCCTCAAGCAGACGTCCCTGATTGGCGCCGCCTTGCGGCTGAGCGCATCGGCCACCACATTGACCTTTCCCGGGTGGTAAAGGATCTCGCAATCATAATCCTTCACCACATCCAACCACCGACGCTGCCTCATGTTCAAATTTGGCTGATCCATGAGGTAGCTCAAACTCTTGTGGTCCGTGTAGATGGTACATCGAACCCCGTAGAGGTAATGTCGCCAAATCTTGAGGGCAAAAACCACCGCCCCCAACTCCAAATCGTGCGTCGGGTAGTTCGCCTCGTGAGGCTTGAGCTGCCTCGAAGCGTAGGCAATAACATGCCCCCTCTACATCAGTACCGTGCCCAACCCAGAAATGGATGCATCACAATAAACCACAAAATCCTCCACGCCTTCTGGCAGGGCTAAGATTGGCGCCTCGCACAATCTCTGTCTCAGCATCTCAAATGCAGCCTGCTGCTCGGGCCCCCACTGAAAGACCACGACTTTCTTCGTCAGCCGCGTCAGGGGCACGACTATCTTGGAGAAATCCTGAATAAATATCCGATAGTAGCCTGCCAATCCCAGGAAACTCCGAATCTCAGATGGAGACTTCGGAACCTCCCATCTCATCACGGCCTCGACCTTGGCCGGATCGACCAGAATCCCGTTCTGGTTGACGAGGTGTCCAAGAAATTGCACCTCGCGCAACCAAAACTCACACTTGGAGAACTTGGCATACAAGCTCTCCCTCCTCAGGGTCTCTAACACCTCTCTCAGATGCTCCTCATGTTCCTCCGAGTCTTGGAATAAACCAAGATATCATCGATAAAGACTATCACAGACCGGTCCAACATCGGTCTGCATACGCGGTTCATGAGGTCCATGAATGCGGCAGGAGCATTGGTGAGCCCAAACGGCATCACCACAAACTCATAATGGCCATAGCGCGTCCGAAACGTGGTCTTCTGCATATCCTCCTCCCTGACCCTCATCTGATGATAACCCGAACGCAAATCAATCTTGGAGAACCAAGATGCTCCCTGAAGCTGGTCAAAGAGGTCATCAATCCTCGGAAGCGGGTAACGGTTCTTCACCGTTACCTTGTTCAGCTCCCGATAATCTATACACATCCGATGCGACCCGTCCTTCTTCTTCACAAACAGAATCGGGGCTCCCCAGGGCGAAATGCTCGGACGAATAAATCCCTTGTCTAGCAGCTCCTGCAGCTGCGTAGACAACACCTGCATCTCGGGCGGAGCCAACCGATACGGTGCCTTAGCTATCGGAGCCGCACCAGGAACAAGGTCAATCCTGAACTCCACCTGTCGCTCCGGAGGTATCCCAGGAAGCTCCTCTGGGAAAACATCTGCAAAGTCTCGGACCACCGGAACCTCGCTCACTGTCGCCTTACCCGCCTCCCGGGTATCCATCACATACGCGACATATCCTGCGCATCCCTGCTGAAGGTAGCACCTAGCCCTCGCTGCTGAACATACAGTGGGTCCATACTAGGGCCTCTCACCATGAATCATTAACTCTCCCCCGCTTGGGGTCCTGACCCGCACTAGCTGCTGCGCGCAATCTATCACAGCCCCATTAGGGCTTAGCCAATCCATGTCTATAATCACCTTGTTCCCACGCAACGGTATGGGAACCAAATCTACCAAGTAACGCTCCTCGAACAAACGCAACACGCAGTCTCGAAATACCATCGATGCCCGCACCGATCGATCATCAGCAATCTCCACCTCCAAAGGGCAACCTAACTCGCCTGATGGCTCATGAAACTTCTTGCTAAGCGCAAGGGAAACGAATGATCGGGATGCACCCGAATCAAATAACACCTAAACTGGGAGGCCGTTCACATGGAACGATCCTAATGCATACATATACATACAGAGTACATATCAATAACATAACATCATAAAAATAAGATAGAGGGAAAGAATCATACCCGTCACCACATCGGGTGCGGCGCGTGCCTCCTTGGTAGTCAGCTGAAATGCTCGGCTCCTTACCACTGGAGCCTCTGACTTGCCCTGCCGGCCATCCGTGATCCGCAGGGTCGCTGGAGCTGGCGCCTTCACCGGCGCTGAAACTATCAACTAGGGGCAATTGGCCTTCTTGTGGCCCCTCTGGTTGCAGTGAAAACACAGCAACTCTGATGTCTGAATAACTGCTGTCGGAGCAGTGCAATCCCTGCTGATGTGCCCAGACTTGCCGCACTTGTAGCAGTCTGATGATCCCATCCTGCACGCCCCCTCGTGCGGCCTGCCGCATTTCCTGCAGCGGCTCGGTCCTGACTGGCCTTTCGGCCTACCATCTGATCCCTTGGGCTTCTTCCCCGAAGCCCCTCCTGCCTATCCCTCCTCCAATTTCCGTTTCCGGATGTGCTCCAAATCTATCTCCCTCTCCCTCGCCCTGGCAATCATAGAGTCCAAGGTAGGGCAAGCCGAAAAGCTAACATGCTCCCGGATGTCAGCTCGTAGCATATCATGGTAACGAGTCCTCCTCATGTCCTCGTCACCGGCATATTGGGGCACCAACAAATCCTTCTCCCGGAACTTGGCGGTGATCTCCGCCACAGTCTCCGTCGTCTGTCTCATGTCAAGAAACTCCCTGGCCAGCTACTAAAGCTCGACAGTCGGCGCAAACTCTGCCCTGAACCTGGTCACAAAGTCCGACCAGGTTATCACCTCGATAGCTGAGGCTCCCAACGAGTCACCCACTGACTCCCACCAATCCCGGGCTCGGTCCCGTAAACATCCGGCTGCATACCTCACCTTCGACCCCTCGGGGCAGAAGCTAGTCAACTGGGCAGACTCGATGTCTGCAATCCATCGCCTGGCAGCAATGGGGTCTTTCACCCCATGGAAATCCGGCGCACCGCTGCCCCTGAAGTCCTTGAAGGACAGCGTGCGAGATCCTGACTGGCTAGATGCCATATCACTCCTGAATGCCCGAAGGCGATCCTCCATCAACTACATGATCCCTTCCTTGATCGACCCAAAGAGAATGGGGGTCGACTCAAGGATGCCTCTGGTAATCTTTGACGCGATGAACTCGCGTAGTCCCTCATCAACTGGCTCGGAACCTGATCCCGAACCTGACCCCTCTCCTGAACCGCCATCTACCGGCCTCGATCGAAGTACCACCATTCTGCAATACATCACAACAATCATTAGTGATACTGATACTCCCTGAGGGAGCACAACTACTTACAAGTTCCCTGGTCTTATGTTGGCCTTCCTTGGTTCGGGTACGGATCCTATGCTTTCAGTAGTACGGGCCCATACTACCTTCCACATCTATCCGTACCTTCTTCAAGGAATGCCTCGACTCCACCGGATCCCTTTCACTACTTCTGATCACTGCTATACTCATCCTAGGCTTGCCCTAGGGGAAATCTCTAATTCCACTCTAACCAGTCCTCAGCTGCTGCAGGCCTCCTTGTAATGCCAATTAGCCATTACCCGAATACCATCACATGTGACGAGGCTCAGATAATCCTTCGAGTACCCAACTCGTCCCTATAACGGTTGGACTCAAACAAGAGCTGCGCAGTAGGATCAAATCCGGCACTCTAAGATTATTCAACCCTGATCACATGTGACGTGACGCATTCGCCTAATGGCTAACTCCCATTATTTAGAGTCCCACGTAGCACGAAGCAAGCAGCATTCAGATAAGGATAACAATCTCAATTAACTCTATCTACTCTCAGGAACTGAGCTAGCATAAAGTGCTAAGCTCATACTACCAGGCATAACCTAAGCAGGCTATCCTACTTACTGTTTACTCAACAACTAGCATGCAAGTTCTCATACAACTGGAACGCATAAAGCAGGCACATAAGGCATCACTCCTAGGTCCTTAGTCCTATTCTAGCATGCTGTTCTACAAAAGCTGATAAACATAACATAAACTCGTATGGGTACTTTGGGGAATACTTACTTGAGCTCGGCCGGTCGCGCACATCACACACTTTGTTCTTTCTCAAAACTCTTTTCTCAATTTTAGAGATCATTTTCTTTTAGAAAATCTTTTAATCCCTCGATTTGAGTTCAGACACTCCCGAAGGCGTGTCCGAATCCCTCAAACCAGGGCTCTGATACCAACTTGTAACGACCCAAATTTCACGTCCAAAAATTTCATTTTAAAAACATTACTTTAGAGAAACATTAATTGTTAAAAACATTGATTGATCAAACCATAACAAAACGTAAGCGATGTCTAAAAATCAAATCATACAATCATCATAATATCAGAGTATAAATCCCAGAGAATCTCGTAAGTGCGGAAATCCGTGTGTGTGCATGATGTGCCGCTACCGCGTCGGCTCCCTCCCCTTCGACGAAGAGGTACCTGAAACCAAAACCATAAACTGTAAGCACAAAGCTTGGTGAGTTCCCCCATCGTACCACATATCATACAAACAATTAACACGCATACTGCCAGGCTATTCTGGGGTGCCGTCCTACCCGTGTCAAGCCATTCTGGGGTGCTGACTACCCATGTCAAGCCATTCTGGGGTGCTGACTACCCGTGTCAAGCCATTCTGGGGTGCTGGCTACCCGTGTCAAGCCATTCTGGGGTGCTGACTACCCGTCGGTCCTAACAACCGAACACAGGGACTGATCCCCTCATACTACCCCTATCGCATATAACATAACAAGCCAACATGCAAACGTATCATCACATACTGTCAGACGTATCTGGGGTGTCTGACTACCCTTCGGTCCTAACAACCAAACTCGACTACTATCACATACAACATATCATGCTAGCATATAACATATCAGGTAATAGCAACCTAGATGATATCACAAAGACAATCATCTATCATACGTTTCCTACTGGTGGGTCGTCATTGTGGCCTTAGGCCCACTACTACTGGAAGGTAACTCACCTCGAATAGGCTGCTGGTCTGTGTGGGAACTGGTTGTCTATTGCTGTTGCTGCTAACGTCCCTCGACTGTAATTCCCACAAAACGATCAGTCAAACACGCTAGATGTTCTTAGGGTAAAATGACCCTTTTACCCCTCACCAAGTCAAAGACCAGGTCAAAGTCAACTTCCAGTTGATTGGACTCGCTGAGTCCAGAGAGCAACTCGCCGAGTCCATCTCTCGCTGATCCGGTCCCACTCACCAGGTCCCTCTTTCACTCACTGAGTCACCCCTGACTCGCTATCCGGGACTTTGGGGCCGACTCGAGTACCAACTCGCCGAGTCCTGCGAGCAACTCGCCGAGTTCCTCGAGCAGGTCCTCTGCTTGCTTCCAATCCACACCAAAACGCCCCATTCGAGGGTTTGGGGGTTTCGGGACTACGTTATACGGTTAATTCCGTGCACAGGTACGAAGGGTTGAGCCTTTGACGCTTAAACCCCTCGTGTTCTGTGGATGTTCATATTACTCGCCGAGTTCCAGGCAATCTTCATAGGACTCGCCGAGTTTGTTCATCCAACTCGCCGAGTCGACGACCATCTTCATAGAACTCGCCAAGTTCCACCTTGGGACTCGCCGAGTCCTTCGACCCACTTCCTGAGTAGGCCAGATCTAGGACATGCAACACTTCCAGACCACAGATCCATGGTCCTAGGGTTCATTTACCATGTAAAGTTGTAAACTTTACGTGCATGCATGGCCCTATGAGCTCAAACATGAACTTCCAAGCTATACAAGAGGTCCTATGCTCATTGGGGACTTCCACTACCTCAACCACAGAGACTTTATGCTACTATGAAGTCCAAAAGGTTCACATCTGAAGTTCTTGCAGAACATTAGCCATAAACACATAGAGATTTAGGTTTTTAGGGCTTAAAACCTCTTTTCTTAGGGACAAAAAGGGGACTAACGAGCTAAAGATCAAGTTAGGGTCTTTTCTACCTGAATGGAGGCCTTTCACAGAGTAGATTCCAGATCTCCTTCCCTTGTTGCACTCTTCAATCTTCTACTTCTTCTCCCAAGCCCCAAAACACCTTCAAAATGTTAACAATCACCCACAAGGACACAAAGGAGGCTAGGGTTTCGTTC
Source organism: Lactuca sativa (assembly GCF_002870075.4). Classification (NCBI taxonomy): domain Eukaryota; kingdom Viridiplantae; phylum Streptophyta; class Magnoliopsida; order Asterales; family Asteraceae; genus Lactuca; species Lactuca sativa. The sequence continues at coordinate 171,505,525 of NC_056624.2, read as the reverse complement.
TACAGGTCTCTGGGAGTGCTAAGGGAAGTGGAGGCTGGGTTAGATCGATTAAATAGGGTGCAAACACCCGGGTTAGGGTTTAAGTCCAAACAGGGTCTACTCGCCGAGTCCATCGGACCTACTCGCCGAGTAGACCGAGTAAATCCTGCGTCTAGTCCCGCTTCTACTCGGCGAGTCAGTCCCTCAACTCGTCGAGTCCAAGGCTAATTGTGCAAAATAAAGAGATTTAATAATCACGAATACATACCAGGAATCAGGTGCTACAATGTGTTTTTTATTTATCGGGCAAGGCCCGATGCCGGGCGGGGCTCAATTATTGTATGGTATGCTATTGTCGTTGTGATTATCGCACGTGTTCGTATAATTATATGTTTGTATGATTATATGTGTACCGGGCGGGGCCCAATGCCAGGCAGGGCTTGATAACTGACATATATGTACCGAGCGGGGCTCGATGTCGGACGAGACCCGATGTCAGGCATGGCCCGATGAAGGGCGGGAGCCCAATATGTGATTATTATGTATGGTATGTGGTATTTTGGGAAACTCAGTAAGCTTTGTGCTTGCGATTTTTATGGTTATGGTTTCAGGTACTTTAGGTTCGGAAGGGAAGGACCCGACTTGATCGCAACACATCCACCTATGTTTCCGTATTATGATAATTTTGGGATTGTACTTTGATAACTGTTTTCTTATAAAGTACTTTTGGATATTTAGAAAAAAAAGATATTGAATGTTGACTTAAAGACAATTGGTGTTTTAATTGTATTAAAAATGAAACTTTTACCTCATAATTTTGGGAGGTTACAAGAAAAAGGAAATCTAGAAAATGTATGTCCTTCAAGAATTCAGATCATTGGAAAAATCATGTTTGGTTGGAGAAGATAACCAGAGATTCGTTGGAGCTCTCAAGGACGTCGAATACCGGCTAAACCTGGCCGGTCATAATGGTATTCCATGAACAAGGTAGTTAAACAAGTTTAATGATCATATGTGTTATGTGTACCAAAAAATATTAATGACTAAATATATAGACGAGATAAAGTTTATTACATGCATAAGTCATTAACACTTAATAACACAATGGAATACCACAATGAAGATGAGCAATGTAAGCAATAAATAAAGAAAATCAACCAAATGAATCTAGATCAAATGTGATGAGTATAGGAAAGTATGATGCGTGTTCTTTTGGTGTTCAAATATTTTGTAGATTGCAAGTATACGAATATGCATAATCATTTATAAACCATAGATAAATATCCGAGTATATAGAATAATGTGTGGAGCCTACTCCTCACTCCTTAGTAATGGATTTGCATATAATTTGAGAACGATTTGTTTGACCCCCTGATTTTGAAACCTTTTAATTATTCGTTTTCATTTGATGGTGTCGGTTTCATGAAAAAAGAATGTCACTTATTTGATTTCGATAGAAATGAAGATATAACTCGTAAAATAGAGAACGTATACGAAAGAGAGATGTAAAAATGGACCAATTGGAAGTGCCGTGAAATAGTATGACCATTTAAAAAATGGTTTTTCTTTATATTTTTTAAAGCAAGAAAATGTTGTGAAATGCTTTTACTTTGTTGCTCTGTTTTCCACTCATTGGATGTGCTCATTGGATGTGAGTTTTGCCTTTTTTATTTCATTTACTATAATATTAGCACCCACAATAATTACCTTTTGTTGGTTAGATTCTATCCATCTTTCTTTAAAGTTGAAATTCCTTTCTTTCCAAATTTTCTTTTTCCAACTTAAACAACCACTAATAATTGAATACATGTCAATGAGAAAAAAACAGTCATCCCTTTGATATTCCTAACCAATGTTCGAATTTATTTTCTTATTTTAAAGCAACTTTGTTTTGGTATTGTTATCATGAGTATTGAAAATGTGTCTTTCCCCATTGAGGGTTTAAATCTCGTGATAAAAATATATATATATAGATTTAGAAATATAATTGATGGGTTTGTGAATTACCTGTTCTAAGAAAAGGTATATAATTAACAACGTGGTCGACTGTTCTAGAATTGAGAATTTCTACCATGTGAAAAGGTATAATTCTTTTGATAAAAAATTAGGAGATTGTTTAAAAAAGAATGGTCCTTTCCCTTTTTTCCTTACAGGGTAAGATAGCGTACAAATTGGCATACAAGATCTTGGTCCATTTTCTTTTTGTATAATTAGAAAAATAATCCCCTACGAGAATAAAGGATGCACCTCAATCCCCATACCGTATATTAATATGTGCAAAATCTATAGATTCCTACTATATGAGCCAAGTTATGCGCATCCGTATATTAAACTAATTAATATAACAATATATGGATACAAAATATATAGATACAATCATTCTAAATTCTATAAGATCCAATATGTTTTAGGTAACATTAAACAATAATAGGCAATATTGCTTAATATGGTTTAGTTTAAATTAGTTTACTATAAAACTAGATTATGACCCGCTTTAAACGCAGAGAATATAAATTAAATAAACATCACATTAATAGATGGTATTGTTTTAGGTGAAATTTTAATAAAATAAATGTTAGTTAGATTCATTTTGAGTTTTTGAACCAAACTTATTAAATAAAAATATTTAATATTTATATTAGAGTAATTTGGTGTTTTAATACAATAATTTTAACATAAATGATCCACGTGATATTTGTTTTATCACAACATGATGCTACTCATTGATTAAAACATGTTGTATAGTAACTTTATGAATTGACTTTGTTCGGTATACAAACCTCCATGGAGACTCATATGACACTTTTCATATTGGTCATGTAAACCCACAAGCAGCAATAAGTTGTTATATATACCAGCAACGTTAAATTCTGTAAAGAAAAATTTGATAAACATTACAATTAAAGTGCATTGACATAGTCATAAACATCAAACTTAGACATTGTAATTTGGTCAATTTCTAAATTATCTTTTCCTTATAAGAATAAAATATGGTTTTTCAGGCTACACCTAATAAATATACATATCTTCCAATCAAAAAAATTATTAAAAAAAAATTGTTATGAACAAAAATATAATATTAGTTTCATAATTTTCCAAAGGTTAACACTAATAAATAATAATGAACTTTTACAAATCTTGCATTTTGGTCACTGCATCTAACTAACAAATGAATTTCGGTTTAGAGGATTGATTCAACAAGTACATCCATGACTTCTTTTAGCTGAATTTGGGGGAATGCTAAGACCTATTAAGATATGTGGGAATCGTCTATGAGACTACGGTTGATTTCTGGAGGGCAATACAAATTCAAAATGTTAGCACGTATCTTTCCTCTAGTAGATTGATTAATTTTTTATGACATCTCAACAGGAATATAGTAATAACAAGTAATAAGAACAGAGTAAATGCATGAAATTAGAGAAGAATAAGGAGACCGAATAAAGAAAGAACCTTGAAAAAAGAAATGCAGAAGAAGACCACTGAAGAAGAGCATTGTAAAACGACTCAATCCAAAATCGTAAGAATAAAAAATTCAATGTGTATATATATATATATATATATATATATATATATATATATATATATATATATATATATATATATATATATATAGTATTTTTGAATAAGGAAATCATTATCATCCAAAAAATTGGGATTCTAAAATATTAACTTGGAGATTTTCGGCTATTCGTCTGGAAAAAAAAAGATATCAGTTATATTGATTCAAATTTTCAAATTAATTAACTTGCTTATTTAATAAGTTTTAAAATTCAAACTGTTATCTCAAATTGATTCATTTTACGCGGGATATACTGGAAAATAAATTATGAATAATATTGATTTTAATTTTGACTCACAAATATTCTGCTAATTTAATGGGATTAGATTAGATTTTGTGGGTTAATAACCGAATTACTGATATGCTTATTTAATGAGTTTTTTCAAAAAAATAAAAATAAAAATAAAAAAAAACTAAACGGGTTTGAATTTTGAAGCCAAAAGCTATAAATAAGGGAGTTAAATTAGAAATAATATTAATTATAAAATCTGATATCTCGTATATAAATAGAATGATATGATTCAATTGAAAACATAATTGCTGAATTTAAAGATTCGACAATTAAATGTAATGGTGTTTGATTTTTATTTGGGGAAGATGATGTCAACAATTTGATCTAAGGGTAGAAAACATATGATTGAAATACAATCAAGGGTCCTGATTACTTCATTGCTTAATATGGTTTAGTTTAAATTAGTTTACTATAAAATAGTAATAGGTAATATTTAACAATAATACAACAAAATAGTATTTCAGGTCACATGAGAAGGAAGTACCTAAAAAAAATAGGAGGTGTGGAGATTTAGAATCACGATAGTTTGGTGGACATGTGTGGCAAAATAAGCTTCTAGCCGGAAGTTGAAATTTGTAATTTTATTTGTGCATAAATATTAAGCAAAAGTAATTGTTAACTTTTAAATATGTAAATTACATAAAACCAAAAGTTAAAAGCTACATGAATAGTTTTTGGATTATTACATTTTTTTAGTAAAAGTTAAGAGTTCTTATTGTCGAACGAAACTTTTTTTGAACTATTTTCTTAAAAGCCAAAAACTTCATGTTGAACACACCTAAGAACATGTTTGAAAAAGCTAGTTGAAAGGTGATAGTTGATAGCCAGAAGTTGAAAGTTGTAGCTTTTATTTTTGTTGAACGTTCCGCAAAATAAGTTATAACTTTTAAAGGTGCAAAAATAAATAAAAATCAAAAGCTAAAAGCTTCCAAAACCTACTTGAAATAGCTTTTGGATTAAATTTTTTTTAGAATAAAAGCTAAAAACTCCTAATTCCGAACAATTTTCTTTTTGAGTTTTTATTTAAAAAAAACTAAAAGCTAAAGGTTTCCAAAAAATTTCAAAGACTCTTCATCGAACATGCTGTAAGTGTAGTTTAGGATTTAGACTCAGGAAAGTTCTCTAATATATGAGTATCTCCAATGCAAGATTTTTTTTTATAGTTTTTTAATATTTTCTTGACTAATCAACATCATTGGAGAGAATATGTATTTTTTATTGATCATTCAATATATATTGAGTAAGCAATATATATACTATAAGGGTTTGTTAATTTAACATGTTTCTCTTTAGTAATAGTTTGTTTTACCCAGTGGCGAATCTAGAACCAAAAACCACATGGTTCCTTATGTAAAGAAAATTGAAATAGATATGTCTTTTAGCAAAAATAGATATGTCTTTTAGCAAAAATGAAATAGGTCCTTCATATTTTCTATATATATTTGTTGTAAATAAAAATAAAAAGGTAGGTTCTATGACCTACCTTCTACACACTTAGCTACACCCTTGGTTTTACCTCCTTAATTTAATTTTAGTTTTAAATAAATTTTATTTCTGTAATACATTCTATTAAATGTTACAACAATTTATATATTACAAATTATAGTAAAGTTTAAAACAACTAATTAGATGAAGGCCTTTTTATGAAACATTTTAAGATTGATGTGTATTATAAAGATTAAACATTAGAGATCTGATTTTATTATATGTCAAAACTAATGGAATATTATGGTGACAATAACTTTAAGTTATAACATATGTTTACTATTAGAGATATTTTACGTGTAGTTAATATACTAAATTCCTTGCAACCGATTCAGCTTGTTGGGTTGTTGCTCAATTTTTACGGACTTACTATCCCATCTTTAAGTACTAGCTACCTTGTAGTATTTACTTGTTTACCTTTGCTCTTTTAAATTTTATTGTTTGTACTAACATATGCTTCATTTTTTTTGTTCCATTCCATCCATGAAAGAAGTCTCCATACCCTCCGGTAGAAGCATGAAAAAAGTCTTCATACCCTCATCCTCATGTGGATGCAAAGGCGATTCCACACTAGAGTCAATGGTGTCCATGGACACCCTTAATTTTAGAGTTTTTTATATGGATTATATTATAATTTTTATATGGACACCAAAACCAGTAGTAACCACCAATGGCAGATTTGGATTTTCCTCCTCTGTCTTCACCCCTAAACCTCTAGAACTCAACCCCTGCTACCAGAACCACTATCTCGCTTCTCTTCACTCCGCTCTCTCGCTAAAAACTATTGTCGTCACCATCTAAACTGTCTTCCACCCTTCTTGGCTATGTAAGCCTATTCATCTCTTTCTTGAACTAGATCTGTTTGGCCATGGTCGATGGTAATGTTGGTGGTTTCCGAGTGGCGGTGGTGGTGATAAATCTAAATTCGATGGTGGCAGCAGATCTAAATCTAGTGGTGGTGGCTTCAGGATTTTGGTGTCGTCGGAAATGGTGGTGACAGTGTGTGGTGTTCGCCGACGTTTTAGTGTCTTCTAAGTTAAACAAATATAGTAAATTAATAAGAACTATATACGATATTAGTGTCTAAAACCAGACATTTATTGAAAACAATGATATTAAACACTTAGAAATGAACATTTCGGACATAAGTAGAGATATTTAAAAAAAAATGGGAAAAAACCAAAAAATTATTCTGGAATTTGAAGATCAAACTTGGAATGAAGCAAAAACTATTCTATAAAAAAAAGTAGTTTGGAATATGAACAGTAGTCCGGAATAAGACATTTAAGAGATTTTGATTATTATTATTAAAATAATACTAGTAATTTATATGTCAATTTCCCTTTTTTGTCATCAGAGGTGTTTAATTTCTTATTTTATATATATATATATATATATATATATATATATATATATATATATATATATATATATATGTGTGTGTGTGTGTGTGTGTGTGTGTGTGTGTGTGTTCGGCACATAGTGTTTGGAAGTTTTTGACTTCTAACTTTTAAGAAAACCCTAGTAAAATAAAAAGTCTTGTTCGACGACAGGAGCGTTTAGCTTTTCACCTAAACAAAACGCTCCAAAATCAAAAGTACATGGAGTAGCTTTCAGCGAAACACTCCAAAATCAAACGTTACTCGCTACCTGCTATCTGCTACACGTTAACATCGACCTAAATCACAAGGACCTTAGCAAGAGTAATTTTTTGGCTTTTAGGTTTTTGCCACAAATCTTTGGTGTATTTGACACTTTTCGTCCCTAAAGTCAAAACTTTTACATTTTTGTGTTTTGATTAAGTTTTTGTGTCTTCAGGTTTTTGTCCGAAATCTTTAGTGGTTTTGACACTTTTAGTCCTTGCAGTCAAAAGTTTTACATTTTGTTGTTTTTGCCACAAATCTTTAATGAATTTGACACTTTTTGTCCTTATACTAAACTTTTACATTTTGACATAAAAAACTTGTTTTTGAATTTTGCCACCATATTTTCCTAACTTTGGCAACTTTAACATTATTGCCACAATATTTTTGAATTTTGTCCACCAGTATCCCTTCTTTTGGTTGTACATTTTTTACATCTAACTTTAGAGGCTCTCGACTTTCTCCCCGATTTGTGGTGATTTACAATTTCAGCACATGTCTTTTAAAGTTTGTCTATGTTTCCCATATTACCCCAAAAGCAACGTAGCCATAGGTTCTTTACTAGTTAGGGGGCGTTTGGCTAAGCTTTTTAAAACAACTTATTAGGTTCCAAAAGCAGCGTAGCCACATGTTCTTTACTAGTTAGGGGGGCGTTTGGCTAAGCTTTTTAAAACAACTTATTAGGTTCCACACCACTATAAATTAAAAAAGTGTTTGAATGAAAATAACTTATTTCAGTAGGGAACCTATAATAAGTTATTTTTTCATAAGTTATCATACACTTATTTATTAACTTATAAGCTAATAAGCTAATAAGTTATAAACTAATAAGCAATAAGTTTTTTTACCAAACACCTCCTTAGTATTAATTTTGCATGTTGCTTCATCAAGTGGAACGTACATTTAATCAAGTGGAACGTGCATGTTGCTACACCGCCTATATCTTACCCTTCTTTTATCCTACTCTTATGAGAATTTGATATTTTTATTTATATCGACATATTGTTACTGTTGATACTTGCATATGTTCAAACACACTAGCTAAGCTATATAGCAAATATTTGACTTGTATACAAATAAAACCAAACAAATATCTATTTATAAAAAGGACCTTCGAAATCCTGCAATGCGTTTACATCCTCTTTTTTATGTACTTTTTTTTTATCTATGGTCTTAAGTTGTAAACAACAACCTCAAATGCTATACAAGCTGTCTAAGAAAGATGCCGATATGGATATTTGATATATACTAATAATACTATCATCACTTTACCGTATTCCTTCTTTGCATGAAAGATCTTCAGTTTGGTACGTACTAATTTCAATTAGTTCCCTCAATTATTCAGTATAAGCAATTTGCCCCCTCAAGAAATCATAACTTAACTTTTCAAAATCTCATTAGGAAACTGAAAGTTCTGCTATTAAGTATTTAAGAATAACCATGTCCTAATACTGAACCAAAAAGATGACCAAATGGTAATATTAATATCAAGAATATATAACAAATTAAGATCAGTGTGGAGGTTATGTTTTGCTAATCTCTTGGTGGAAGTTAGGTAATCTAACAGAAAACCCTAATGATATCAAGAATGTAAATCTTGAAGCCGTGACACGAACATTATTGTGGGGGGGACTAAAGGTGTGGAAAGTGAAAAGCTCAGAGATTCCATTGACAGAATCTATCCTTTACACCCTATTTTGTCTGCTTATATGATGCCTATGGGAAACTTCGCGTAGGGAAGAAACTCTCGAGGTTTATGGATGGAGGATGAGAGGACCATATGGCCAAATACACTCATGGTTTTATTCTTGACATGTGGTTTGATCGATAAGAGGACCACTAAATCACCTTCTAGTCCCTGCAGCCCCATCTTTCTTTCTCTTTTTTTTACAAGACCAGGATTTCATTAAGAAATTAAGAGTTCTAATTCAAAATATTTACATATAGGTATGAAAATGGTTACATCTCTTTTTACTGAAGTCATCTCAAAAGCTCAACAGTATGCATGCTACCAAATTCGAATTGAGCATGAACATTTATATCTTTCTTTTAGGCTAAAAGGGTCAAAGATTTCCTAGAGGTAATGAACCCACATTTGAGGTCAAAAATGGTTTACTTACCGAACAGATAACATCCTACATTACACGACCTAGCTAGTTAACTCGAATTCAAGGCTTATAGAGCCTAAAATTTATGCAAAGCTTAGTGAAAAAGAAAAATTGTACCTAATGATTAATATTGTAAGCACATTTTTATTGTTTTTACAGAAACCATAATAAATTCTCAAATTAATAACCGATTATATGCACGAAGAGACTTGTGACATTTTATCAAATAAGAACCGAGATCAAAAGACATTTAAGTAATATTGAATCATTGAATGTAGATCTCTCAGTGACAAATGGTGGCTCATAGAAGCGATGATGAAGAAAGAATTCATTCTTCAACCTTTATTAGGGGAGAAAGGTATTTGGATTGTAAACACCCTCGTATTTGAAATACTTGATTTTTTTTTGTTTTCTTTTAAATTGTTAAATGAAGTTTGGGACCAAATTCCACATTTGAGTTTTAAAAACATCAAAAAAACAATTTCTAGGAAATTAACAATTTTTCTAAGGGTAAATGGCACAAAAAACACTATTTTTACATATAAATTCGATTTTGACACCGTATTTTTTTGTGTCAATTTTGACACTGTGTTTTTCAATTTGTTACAATTCTGACCACTTGACCGGTTGACCATGTTTCATGCTGACGTGGCATGATGACATGTCAGTTTCGATGACGTGGCATGCTGACATGATATGCTGACGTGTCAAAATTGAATTTTTTCTCACAAAATACACTAAGTTTTCATTTTTTTTTCAATTTTGACACTAAGTTTAATTTTTCTTTCAACTTTGACAATATGTTTTTTTGCTCAAAATCGAACATCATTTTTTCCAATTTTGTTCAATGTTGACACTTTTCTATTTGAAACCGTATAAATATTTTTTTAATACATTTAAACCATATAAATATGTTTTTTTTTTATTTAAAAACCATAGTTTTGTATAAATACATTTTTTTACACTTAACCCATATTTTTATGTATAAATATGTATCAAGATTATATCTATTTATCTATTAGAAATTAAATGTCATCGTACAATGAGTGAGATGACAAAGGAGCAACAAGCTGTGCCGCTAAGTCTTTTTGAATGGTAAAACTAATTCTTTAAAGACTACATCCAAAGATCTAGGGGATATAATATTATTATGCATGATTCGTTGTACTCTTTTAAGAAGCTCTAGGGGATATGTATTAGTTATATAAAAATTATATTTTATATTAAATATGCAACTTTAAAATGTGTTTGGAGGTTTGGAGGCTTGTAGTCGATCAAAACTCGGATATCAAGTTTGCAACCCATCAAATTTTTACATCTTATTAGAAGCTTATGGTTAGTTTGATTCTCATGATATAACTAATGCTTTGAATGTAAAAAAAAAAAAAAAAAAAAAAAAAAAAAAAAAAAAAACACCTTGTATTTAAATAAAAATGTGGTTTTTAAACGAAAAAAATATGTTTATACGGTTTAAAATGTAATAAAAAAATTATATTTATACGGTTTCAAATGGAAAATAGACAAAATTGAACAAAATTTGATAAATGATGTTCGATTGGAACAAAAAAATATAGTGTCAAAATTGAAATAAAAAATTAAACTTAGGGGGTGTTTGACTTGGCTTTTCAAAGCCAAAACTACTTTTTGAAAAAAAAAAAAAAAAACAAAAGATGTTTGGCAAAATGGTTTCTTTTGAAGTTTTTACATAAGCAAAAAGAACTTTTTGAAAAAGTCAGAAAATCCTGACTTTTTGTAACTTTTCCAAAAAGAACTTTTGGGGTTTAAAAAGCTAAACCTTAGTGTCAAAATCGAAAAAAAGTGAAAACTTAGTGTTTTTTGTGGAAAAAAAATCAATTTTGACACGCCAGCATATTATGTCAGCATGCCACGTCATCAAAACTGACACGTCATCATGCCACATCAGCACGTAACCTGGTTAACCGGTCAAGTGGTCAGAATTATAACAAATTGGAAAACACAGTGTCAAAATTAACACAAAAAAACACGGTGTCAAAATCGAATTTCTATGTAAAAAAAGTGTTTTTTGTATCATTTACCCTTTTTCTAAACCCATACGAAAGGCGTTACAGAAACATTCTTAATGGGCTGCTAATGATTCATGAATTCATGAGTGGATGAGCCAAGAAAATGAAGAAGAAAATGTTTTTTTTCTTCTTAAAGGTAGATTTTTACAAAGCCTTTGATTCGTTAAATTGAAACTTCTTTAGCACTATAACGAAACAAATGAACTTTGGTGCTAAATGGAGGAGTTGGACAATGAGTTGTCGTTCATTGGATCCTGTTTTGATTTTAGTCAATGGCTATCCAACAAAGGCATTTGACATCCATAGGGGTAAGACTAGGTGACCCCTTATCCCTTTCTTTTCATTATTGCAATGAAAGGACTATATATGATGATGAAAGCAACTATCATTACTCACTTTTTCAGAGATATCTCCCCGCCCTTTATTGCAACATCGGGTGTACACGGATGACGTTATGTTCATTGGTGCGTGGTGTTTAGTCAACATGATTAACCTTACTCGTCTACTTCGTTGCTTTCATATCGTTTTCGGTGTCAAGATTTGAATAAAGCAAACTATACTGCGTTAGGATGGAAATTTGGAAATTGGTAAAACCTTGTGAGTTTTATTAATCGTGAGCATGTCACCTTTCCCTTTACTTATATTGGCTTTACCCGATAAGAGATTTGATTGTTTATATAATCCAAATCAAAGTTAAGTGAAAAACTTTTCTTTTGGTGGGAGACTCACACATGTTAGTTTGGTTTTGGGAAGTCCCCACTTTATTACTTTTCACTTTTCATGTCCCCTAAAAGGCTCATTGAGGCTCTTAAAGAATTAAGGAGATTTTTTTTGGGAGGAAGTGAAAATGAAAAAAATATATATATAAAAAATTCACTAACTCGTCAGAAACAAAAACACTCCATATTTGGTAATCGCAAGCTTTAAAACTTATATATCATTTATCCTTTCAAATATATAATCAAAAGAAAAACAAAAAAAAAAGAAAAAACACAACAATATTTTACTACTACATACATTTACCATTCCAAGAAGAAGCAAAAAAATTATAAGTTATAACCTCGAAAACTCCACCTAAATCTGCTGGTTCCATATACAAACCTCCAAATTCAATTCCCCAGACGAATTCAAATACCCAAACGGAACCAAAAGAAAATCCGCAGGTGGAATCCCATCAACCCGACCCGGTAAATTCTGGGTATACGACTTCAATCTCAAAGAACTTCCTCCTCTTTCCGACACAAGATAATATAAAAACCGCTCATCAGACTCATTGGGCCCAATTCCAGTAATTGTAACAGTGTGCCCAATATTTTCAGTCCCTTTATTTAGTAAAAAAAGAAGCCCATCTTCTTCCGCTTGTAGTACAAGAAAGGTTTCATGCATTCCTAATGACACCGGTAACGGGCAATTGTAGCGGAATCGGCGTCCTGAATCCCAATGTTTTGTGCTGAAATGGTCGGATAGGTTTTCATATTGCCCATTGAAAGTGCAATTTGGAACAGGGCATTGGTTTTGATCGTATGCGATTCCGATTCCGATTCCGTTGTTTTGGTCGTAATCCATTGTATTATTATTATTATTATTATTATGACTGACACTCAAATTCACATTGTTGTTGTACCCGAAACCTTCGATTTTTGTTGGTAGTGTAATTTGGTCCTTGTAATTCATCACCACGCTTACGCCTCCACCTCCCTACATTAATTTAATGTCCACATATTTTATTTTTATTATTAAGTTATTATAATAGTTTAGTAGCTAAGTCGATAAAGTTACCAGGTGTTGGTGTTCTTCCTGTGGGGCCAGACTACGTGGGGCCAGGCTACGATAAGCTCTATGAGTATCTGGGAGAGTATCAACATGCACCCCAAGACCCCTCTCCTTACAAATCACCTAAACCATAACAAAAATTAAACAGAAACAAATGAAAATTTGGTCTTTTGTAATTTAAGCCATCATTCACCAACTAAAATATACAATTATATACTAATTCCTAATGTGGAAGTGGAACTAACTACATTTGTAAACATAAATCTTACCTCTCCAGATCCATAACCACCAAGTTCTTTCTCTTGTTTTTCTCTCTCAGAAATGTTTTCTTCTGTCCATGAAGATAAACATGGAACAACAACCGGGCCCAGTTCTCCAGGGACTCCAATTGCAACACTCTCATAGTAAAAAAGCTGTCGAATGTAAAAATATTAAAAACTCAAAAAGAAAAAACAAATCTTTAATCATTAAAGAAAAACAAAAAACAAAATCTTGTTTACCTGAAGAAACAAAAGACACCCACCAACTGCACGTTGTTTCCCTTGGCGAAAACGTGCAACCTCTCTAACTAACTTATCAAGCAAGAATTTTGCCCAATTGTATTCATGAATAGAATCCATATCTGTCAAAAAATGAAGAAAAGAAGGGCTAACATCCAGTCTTGCAGTAGGGCACAACAAAGTGCCCAAAACATATAAAAGAAACGCCCTTTTGAAGTCCTCTCCTGCTTCTTGTTCACCCAATTTTTCTTCCAAGAAACGGACAGAAATACCCCTGTTAGAAGCATTGTACCTTAGGCGTAAATCTGCTACCACATCATCAGAGCCTGAACTCACCACATCTTTCCCACTTGCTGACAATCCCATTACAAGCTCCACATCAACGGGTGACAAAGGAATTCGTTTTCCACAAATCTCTAAGCTTCTTCTAATGGTGTTAAATCTTTCTAATAACCAAAGACATAAACTTCTGCGTAAAGTTCTACATTTTAGGTCAAGAAGACTTCCAAATCCCATGGATTTCACAGCTTCCTTTTGTTCAGGTGTGAATTGTTTTATCACATTCACTAAACGACCAGGGGAACACCTTGTCACTAGATTGGCCTGTAAGAATTAAGATAAGTTGTTGAATTAATGAAGTGTTTTGTAACAAATTATTATTATTATGAGAAAAGAAAATGTTAACCTGTTTTCTTGGTTTTGGTTCACGAGCAGGTGTGGAACTCAAGTAATCATCCCATACTTCACGCGCCCGTTTAGTGTAAATTTCTTTCTCTTCGAGGCTCATTACTTTCCAAGCATTTGAGGCTGCTTTTGTTGCCTAAAAGATGATCGATTGATTATATATTAAGATTCTTTGAACTTATGTTTTATGTGTAGATGGTTGAATCAAGATTCAAGACTAAAGTGCTTACAACTTTTAGACCAGAGGATTCGGGGTGGGAAGCACTGTACTCCTTGATGAAATCACGGCTAGAATGATGTTTACATTTGAGTATGTTAATATGAGATGATGTAAGAGAAAGATTATCAGGTGTGATAGGTTTTGCATTACCTAAAATGGACCCAAGAGCAAGCTGGACGGGGTGTATGACCTTTTTTATTCTTCTTCTTTCTGCTACTACTCCCTTCAAGCTCGTTATTTGTTATTTCTTTTCTCTTGCTCCCCATTGAATCTTCATCACTTAGCACCTGACACATAGAGAGAGAGAGAGAGAAGAAAAAAGGTTAAATGAAGCAAAGGTTTTAGATTCATAGAGATGTTAAATTAATAACAAAGCACCAAACAATTCATTGGGCATACAAATGTCGAGGCTTTCTGTTGGCATCCCCTTAACCTAGGTTGTCCAATACTGTAGACATGCATTCGCTATCATATAATCAAAACATTTTAAACTCCAATTGAATCAAGAAAGACACCCCAAATTTGACCACAGAAGAACACTAATTTCATACTTAAATAGAATAATCAAATCATAAACTGTGCCATTCGTCATAATTCGATCAAAAAGTCTGCATTAAACTAATGTGAATTACAGGTTATAGAAAAAAACTGTTAAAAAGGGAATTTATACCAGTGGTGAGATGTCAGCTCTGTCGAAATCAGGACTATCAGCAGCCATGTATATACAAGAGTATATGTTAGTTAGGGTTGTGAAAAGGGCCAAAGGGGGTAGCTTCAAATCATTCTTATTTTTCTAGGGTTACGATCCTGATCGAGTGAGTTGGCTAACAGGCGGGATTTTGCCGATGATCAGGGGAAGGATAAGAGGAATGAAGGAGCATTTGGCGTCCGACGACAACGGATTTTGATGAGTTTCGGCTTCCGATTGGGTTCATTAGCAACTGCTTAGCGCTTTGCCCTTTTGTATTTGTGTAACTTTTCTCTATGCATTTTTGCCATTTCCTACCCTCTTTTATCACATCTTTCACTTTAGTTGCCTATCTTCTAAATTACTTCTAAAATTAGTCATAGTGTGAGGCTATGATGTCATCTAAAACGATATATTTATTATCTCATTTTATCTACGTGTGCGAAATTCGAATGTCTTAAGAGTTAAGACCTGCTTGATTTCCTAATTGCAAAGTCATATTTCTTTCTAT
This sequence comes from Lactuca sativa, assembly GCF_002870075.4. Lineage (NCBI taxonomy): Eukaryota > Viridiplantae > Streptophyta > Magnoliopsida > Asterales > Asteraceae > Lactuca > Lactuca sativa. The sequence goes on along the minus strand of NC_056624.2, from coordinate 171,490,035 downwards.
TACAGACCTCGAACTTCTAGTTGGCTATAAGATGAATCTAATTAAAAATTTAACTTCAATTGTTGAAATACTATTGAAAAATATTTTTACAAAGGCCTCCTTATGCAAAGCTTGCTCCCTCTCCATTGGTGATAAACCTTACTGTTGTCGAAGCGGTTCTTCCAATCCTCCTTTTATACTACTTTTCTTTTATTTAAAGCTCATAAAAAAAATACTATTTTGAGTATTAGGGGAGAATTATTTGTGGTAGCGATCAAACCTCCAAAAAAAACCTCCAAAAAGATATGTTTCGTGTCGTGTAACAAATTTATAAACAATAAAAATGGTCTTGATGTTGATAGCTTAAGGCCAACCAACTTTGTAGTCTTGTTAAATAGTGGTTAAGATAAAATAAAAATCGCTTTTATATCTTTGTTATTTAACATATCAATAAAACTAGAGGTAACGATAATTGTTCTCTTACCAAGAAAAGTATCTTTAGCACTTGGAAGTGCATCGTGAAAAATGAAAAAGATTTGAATGTATAATATCCCAAAAATCAATGCCAAATTTTTATTTTTAAAACCATTCCAAAAATTCTTAAATTTTACAAAACAGGTTTCCAAATGTCATAATCATGAATCAGAGTAACCCAAAATTATAAAACACATAAAATCCATGATGATGTGCATAATCAAGCCTTTGTCTTGCCCTTTGTCCTCTAAAGTACCTGAAACCATAAAATCAAACTGTAAGTCAAAGCTTGGTGAACTCCCCACACAAACATATAACATCATGCATACTGGGTCCACAATCATCGGACAGGATTACCTCTGAGCCTACACCACGAGTCTGGATTGCCCACCTGGCCCACAGCTCATCTTTGGATTACTCCCGAGCCCACAACATAAGTCTGGCTTGCCTTTTCGACCCTCAGCTTATGTCTGGCTTGCTCCTGAGCCCACAACATAAGTTTAGCTTGCCTTTCCGGCCCTCAGTTTATGTTTGGCTTGCTCCCAACCCCACAACATAAGTCTGGCTTGCCTTTCCAGCCCTCAGCTCATGTATGGCTTACTCTCAGGTTTGTTGGCTTCCGCACAGAGCAATATTGCCTCAACCTAACCGCACCATGTTGATATATACAACATATAAACATATAACTAACAACAGGTAATCATGCAGATCTAATTATTCACTAAAACATAACAACATCCTATATATCAGGATACATAACCTAGTGGGTCGGAATTGGTGCCTTCGACCTATTAGTACAGTGAGGAAAACTCACCTCATAGACTGAAAGATAGCTAAACAGATCACTTCTCTAAATACTAAATCTACCGGTTACCGATAAAATAAACAAGGACCCAATCTCAAACTACTAATCAAATGAACTAAAATGACCTAAAGTCCAATTTGGTCAAAATCAAAAGTCAAAAGTCAAAATCTCAAACCAGACCAAGTACGCCCTATGTACTCCATCTCTACGTATGACATAGAGAGTGCCTCCCAAACTACGGGACTCCCATTCAGTACGCGTTGCGTACTCTTAAGGTACGCCCAACATACTTACGTACATATTTCCCTCTTTATTAAGCACTTATTCCTTCAAGACCTCACGTCTAGAACTCAGATCTAATCCCAAATATCACCCTAAATCATAAAGTTTCCAACTTTATGACTTTGCATGGCTAGAAGGTGCCCAAAACCAAAAACCAAACTTATAACAAAACTTCAAGCTTCATTTCTCTTGCATGAGTGAAAAGAAAGGATCAAGATTAGATTTTTATGACTCCAAGCACCTTAAAATGTCTGAAAAGATTACTCATAAGGTCTAGAGTAGCTCATACTCAACTAGACCAAGATTATTGGACCAAAATGCACAAAAGCCTTCTGGAGGTTGCTAAGGAGTAAAGCTGGCAAAAATTGACCCAACCCACCAACCCAACCCGAACCCAACCCAAAATTAGCATGTTGGGTTGAAATTTCCAACCCATTTATGATAAATGGGTTAACCCGTCTAACCCATTTAATTAAATGAGTTTTTTTGGCAACTGTTTTCAACCCACTGACCCATTTAACTTTAATATATATTTAGATTAATATTGTTTAAATATTAACATGTATTAATCGAAATATTAATTTATAAATCATAATGTTGTATTATTATTTATGTTTTAAAAAATACAGTCTTAATTCTTATCTTTTTTCTTTGTGCCGAAAACACTAGTTTCTCTTCAAAACCATTTCGAAATTACATATCATTAATGGTATTTGAATAAAATCTTTGTATTTGTGAATTGAGATTGTGCTTTTATTATAATTTGAAAGTTTTATTAAGTTTGGAACTAATTTAAGTGTTGTAATCTTTAATTAATTTATTTACTTTTTTATTTTAAATGGGTCAACCCATTTTTTTAATAAGTTGGGTTAAGAATTATATAAACGGGTAAACCTAGTGACAACCCATTTATCTGAAAGGTTGGGTTGGGTTGGAAATATCCACCCATTTAAATAAAAAAGTTGGGATGGGTTGGAATCTTCAACTCAATTAATAAGTGGGTTGAACCCGAACCCAACCCCGTTCGACCCATTGCCACCTCTACTAAGGAGATGTAAGGTCCAGATCCACAAGGCTTGAAACTTCTCAATTGATTTCTTAGAGCTTCATCCCTTCAAAAATGTGCACAAAACACTAAAAAGGCTCAAAACTTCATAGATGGACATTAGGGTTTGCAAGGGGTCGTTTGGGAGGATGGAGGTTGAAGGTGGAAAGGCTTTTAGGAGTTAAGGTTGTTTAAATATGGCTCAAACCCTCAATATTTGGGTTTGCTCATCAGCCGAGTACGCCCTATGTACACAAAGGCACCCATATCACCTTTTAATGACCTATACCCGGCGTAAGGACCATTTTTGCAACAAATTTACATTTTGAGTCAAGAAAGGAAATTACCTGATTTGGCTGGGTGTTACGTAATGTATTGGGGATTGATCTTAATAACATTTTTAACTCGGAGAGTGGGTGATGGAAATAAAACTTAGTTAAGATGTCTCGGTTCTACGGAGTTTTACGTGTCATATGAAAGGAAACTTTATTTTATAAATAATGATATATAATTATATATCAAGCAAACGAATTATTAACCACAAACTATATAAATTTTATTATTTTGTTGTATTTTCATTAAAAAAAAAAATACCTAATATAATTCATCAATCATGATTGGCATCTTAATAATTTTTTCATTTGCATTCTTTTTCCCTCGATAAAACTCATCCTGATACTAGTGATTTAACTAAATTCTAAAGGAATCGGGTAATTGATATAACACATAAGTAATACAATTTTATTTTATTTTCACATGTATGGTGTATTTTGAACAGAGTTTCTGGAAGATTTTAGGTTTTAGCTTTTAAGAAAAAAAAACTTCATTTGATAATAGGGGCTTTTATTTTATTTTAAACAAAAATCTCTTAATTCAAAAGTTATTTCGAGGGCATCTTTGACACGAAACGTAGTTGTTTGGAGCTTTTAGCTTTTCCATGCTTTTAGGTTTGATTTTTATGTAATTTTATACTTTAAAATCAAAACTACTTTTGTTGAACATTTATGCATAAATAAAAGCTGAAGCTTTTTTGCCTCCAACTAACACTATCAGCTAGTTTTCTTCAAACACGCCCCCAATATCACAAATATCTATATGATTTTCTCTTATACTTATATTTTAGTGTTGGTGACAGTAAAAAAGTAACATGAACAACCAATTTCTCTACTAACGGATACGATGTGATGAATGGTTAGTGCAACCAAGCAATAATTTATATTATCTTATAGTATCTTCAATCTTGAATTATGAAGTTTAACTGTTTCTTCACCTGCGACTAGACCTGGGAATGAGGCGGGTTTGGAGCGAATCGACCTTGATCCAAACCCTTTTAACAAATTTCAAAATCCGATCAAAACCTGCTTCGTAACCTGCAGGGTTTTTGATTATCAAACTCATACCTTTATCCACCGAATCAACAGATATCAAAACCCGCCTCGTAACCCGTAAGTTTTTTGAATAATCAAACACATTTTACTTAAATCATAAAATCACATTTATTAAATAAAACTAAGTTTTGATTTAGAAAACACATTATGTACTCGATGACTTTCTATTGGAATTAAAATCATTATTTTAGTTACTTCCAATTGATTTTTGATCGTTGATTGCATTGATAGAGAATAACAATTACAAACTTTCTTCCGGTTGATAAATGACCTTATTGATTTATAAATGAAATTGGTGATTACATGATGAAATATAAATGAAATGGAATCATGACTCTTGGGAGAAGAGTGGAATTCTAGAAGGTAAGTCATCGAGTCCTATGTAAAAACAATTTAGTCTTTGGCCTTTTCTCTTTGGACTTCTGATGGGAATTTAATGTAAAATATAAATTTAGGCAATATAAAATATAAAATTATATTTCTAAAATTTATATGGCGCGGGTTATAAACGGAGCGGATCGGTGATGATCCATACCCAGCCCTTTTAATAAAAGGGTTAGCGGATACGGGTCGTTAACGGGTAAACGGATCAAAAACTATGTTCCAAACTCATATAATTGTTAAAGGTTTGGATTGGATCAGGGTCAAAACCCGCTCCATTGCCAGGCCTACCTGCGACTAAGATATAAATAAAATCGTTTCGTTCTCAACACATGACAAACTTGACAACCAACTTGGACCTTTTTTTTTCACTTTTGAAATGAGACATTGTAAGGGTCTTGTTGCATTTTCTTGAAGAAAAGTTTAAATGTACGTTAGACCTGTGCCTTCTAAACTAACAAGTAATGTTAACAGGCAAAACTTCCATTTTCAGCTTTCTCATTTAAAAAACAGCCGAGGTGACCATGGCTGCAGCTAAACTAGTAAAATCTATGCTCCCTTACACACCAACCCTATATTTTTCACCAAATCTATCCCATCACCAGACCTGAAAACCTCTCTTTATACGTAATTCTATGGTGAACCTCAAGATCTCAGATGGGATTGTTAGATAGTTGTTGTTGGGGGTATGTTGTTCCCACTTTCCACTCACCTCAGGTACACTCTTCATCGAGAAACATGTCTCCGAGCATCTCACACTAAGTTTGTATCCAAAAGCAGCCCTAAATTCGTTTGGTCCTACGCAATCCACATTAAAAACTCTTCCATGTCCTTGAATGTCATGGTTGAGGATGAAGATGACCCTTTCATTCTGTTCTTGAAGAATTACATACTTTTGACCTCTTTTGACATTAATATTGAAGGTGGTGTTGAAGGTGAAGGGAGTAGCAGAAGATGAATGATGGGTGCGGAAATGAACGTACAGGTTGGTGTAAGAACCGGTAAACCCGCAGGATGAAAGAGGACAGAAACATAATGTATGGCTACATACTTGTTCATGCTGAGCTTTCATATGGTAAATCAATGGCTCTGTGCATCCATACTTCTTGTTTTCGCAGTCTACTGTGATTGAATTGACTAGCTTCTCCATAGCCCGACATCGGTTGAATCCAATCGGCAAGCAGCATGAAGGACACTTGTGATTCGATTTCGAGCAACAACAGGAGCATGCTATGTGCCCATTCTCACACTACAATTGTCAATGGCAAATGCATTGTTAAAACAAGAGCATATGTGTATTCACAGATTTGAATTGAAATAGGGGAATTGTTAACTACCTGATAGATTGGGGAGCGTAATGATTCGAGGCAGATCGGGCAATCGAGAACGTCTGGATCGGTGAACACCACCGGAATTTCTCTGCTTGGATCTCTGATCGGTGATGAAACCGGGCTAGAACTCGAATATCCACTATCAGAATGGTAATTCTGATGTTGCCCCAAATCATCCTCGATCCAGACATCATCATCCACGTCTTCCATCGGAGTCCCTCCTGAGCCTAAATCGGAATCGGATTCCAGCGGAATCACATTCTCGTCTTCCTCAACCGTACATGACGGACAGACTCGGTGTGGCGCTCGTGATGGCTGAAACATCTGCTGCTGCGGTGCCGATTGGGAGAACCGCGGCAGCCTATTATCGAACCGGTTGACCATTGGATTCTCCGCCTCATCTTGGCCGCCGCCAGCAGACGCCATTGAGGCCGAAGCTTGAACCCTCCTGACCATGTTTTGACTTCTGTCCGCCATAGATTTGAGATTTTTGATTTTTAAAATATGAAAGGGACAGAGCAGCTGTTCTTGTCAAGAATAAAGAAATATTTATAGCGAAATTTTACACCGGCTCCCGACTTCATTAAAGAAAAAAAAAGGGGGAACAAAAAAAATAAACTATTTCGTGCTCGCGAATTCGAAAGAAAAGAAAAAAAAAAAAAAACAAATCATTTTAGATGAAAAAAGAAAATAACAATTATACCCTTTTATTAGTAAATATCCCCTCTTTTCCAAACCAACTCTCTCCATTTCCTCCTCCTCCCCTCAAAACATAAACATTAACAAAAGATTTTCTTTTTCTTGATATAAAGTAAATAGCAAAAAGAAAAATTGCATGCCACATCATGAAACCAGTAATGAGATATGCTCAATGTAATAATCGTCAATTGTTTTCAAGATGCAAAACGAAAAAACAAACAACTCAAAAAAAAAAAAACACTAACTCGTCCTAAATTACCAAAAAAAATATTTTTCAAGGGAATAAACACATAAGATCAATCTAGTAGCAATCACTTAAGTTTATTCAATTGCGTGCACCCATCACCCATCATATGTTTGAGGACACCTATCCATACATGAAGGGACAACTAAATAATGTCCTATTTTTTACTTGATTTGTTGCCAAAAAATTTCGAGCCCTCGGTAATTTATGGTGTTCCAAACCCACCAACTCCCATTCTTTATAAATAAATTCTCCTGTATACTCCCGATGATAAACTCTATCAAATATTATATCACACTCCCTGATAGCAACAACCACATTATCAACCGATTTCATAATCTTTGAGTTAAAATCTTCTTCTTCTTCTTCTTCTTCTTCAAATTTCATCTTTTTACTCTTACACTTCTTTGCACTTAAAACTGCTATGGTGAAAAAGGAGTTGGAATAATCCCCTGAATGTCACCATCAACATCAATGTATTGGTTCTCCAAATGAACTTCACTGGTAACTAACAACTCATCAACTTCTGTAATTGTTTCTACTTGACTTTGCACATAGGAAAAAAAATATAAAAGAAGGATACATTGTTAGACCACATAAATTCTTGGAAACTTTTAACATAATACTAATGAAAAATATGGAAGGTAAATAACATAAGTAATCTCAAAAACCAATCTTCAATACAATGTGAAATTGAAAAACTAAATGTATAAATAGGAAACTAGTTTTAGATATTAATTTAATTATTTGAATGTGTCAAATAATTTGCCCACATTTCATTTGCAATTGAATTTCTTAGTTGCTCTGCCCTACTACTACTCCCATCTGTTTCTTTTGAATTACAACACTCTTGCTCTTGTGGTCTATGTAAGAGTCCTGCATCACTTCATCTTCAAGATTTATGTCGCGATCTTCATCTAGTAGAAAGTTGTGTAGAATACAACATGCCAAAAATATGGCAGATTGTGTTTCATAAGAGTAAAATGGTTCTGTTGTACTTCGAATGATCGGAAACCTTCTTTTGAGGACATAAAAAGCTCCTTCAATGGCGTTACGTAAGGAAGCATGATGAAGATTAAACAACTCTTTTGAATTTTGAGGAGCACGCATGAAGTACTCTTTTAAATAGGCATGTCAATTCTCGACACGGCCCACAACACGATATGAGATAAACGAGTTTGGGTTGAGTTTTTCAGCCCGCTAACCCATCAACATGTTTATTAAACATGTCATACATGGGTTTGTCAAAAAACATACGGGTTGAGCCACCAACCGATTTAGAATTTTAATAAAAAAAATTATATATTTTTTAAATGTATTAAATATTATTCGTAGGAAGGTAGGATACTATGATAGGATATCATTGTATTAAGTATTGATGTTTGATAAGTTATTTTTAATGACATTTATACATTTTTTACTTATGTGTATTTTAACCTTGCATATTGTTTCTACTTGAAGGTTGAAATTCTTCATAAAGAAGAAAACGGTGTTGGAGAATCGACTTTGTTATTTGGGAGAAAAAAATGGGAATTGTGTTACATTAGCACTTGAATTTATCTGTGTTTGTATTAATGTGTTAGTTTGAACATGTTTTCATGAATGTTTTTAATTTTCATTTGCATCTAGAATTTGTTCATGTTTAATTATCTATTTTATTTATAGAATCTGACCACAAACCCACGAACCTAAATCTGACCCACGACGCCAACCTGTGAACCCGTATAAATAAGCGGGTTGACGGGTCGTATATGAGTTTATGTTCCAAACCCTCCAACTTGTGACCTGTATAGTTAAATGGGTCGTGTTCGAGTTGGTGTATTTTGACCCATCAACCCGAACACGACATGATTGTCAGGCCTACTTTTAAATGATATCGAACACCTCTATATGGTGCCATTAGTTTACTTGTATGAGGCAAGTCCGCATCTACCAAACAATATCTACCTATAAAAAGTTAAATCAATATTATTGTAAAATGTTAGATATTGAAATTACTTTGGTGTAACATCCATAAAATTCAATAAAATTTAAATTTTTTCAAAACTACTGTTTCCCTAAAAAGTGTTAACAAAACCATTGTGTCCAAAAGCATTATTCAAAATCAGAGTCATTTACAACATAGTTTTCAAAACATTTTCATTATCAGAGTATCCCAGAAATCATAAGTCCCCAAAAAATGAGGATGTGTACAATCACGCATTGACCTTGCCACGATCTACAAAAATACCTGAAACCATAAACCAAAACTGTAAGTAGAAAGCTTAGTGAGTTCCCCAAAGTACCAACACACAAAAAATAGCATATATACAAAATAACATAATATGGGTCCAATCAACCATTGGGTTGGAATACCCCAGGTCCTCAACCATCGGGTTGGAATGCCAACATACTATTGGTCTAATCAACCATAGGGTTGGAATACCCTCGACCCTCAACCATTGAGTAATCAACTAACCATTTGAATTAAACATCAGTCATGCCATGTTATAAACATGCATACTATGTCTCTCAATGGTCCTTCCTTCGTGAACAGATCGACTGGACACTATTCCAATGATGCTCATTTCACAATTCCAATTTCTTGTCACCACTAAATTTGTCAGAATTCCAACCTTACATGCATTTATATTTTGTGACGTCAAGGCTTCAAAGTCACAGAGACTTAACCAACGATATTACAAAACATTCCAATGGAACTTTGTTACTAAAAACTATTCAACAGTAATGATGTCTCAATTTCAAGGTACACTAGTTGAACATCTTTCTTGCATTAAAGTTCCCAACTCACATGTAGATTTTAATAATCAACTCCCACTATGGAAACATTTCCATATTCCCATATGACCAAGAATCATCTCAATCTAAAACATGTCATAATGGTTTGTCCAAATTAATACTTCTAACCGTTTATAAGAAACCAATCTTTTGGTAAACCTTAAAATTTTCTTGACAGTTGTTTAACAACTTTAGTCACTCAAATTTCTAGTCCTTTTTCCCTTCCAATGCCCAAGGCATTCAGAAAAATCAGAACAATTGAATATTATAACATATGAAAATGATCCTATATCTGAAGCATATGGGACTTGATTCGTAAGACCTTGTATCTCTTGCTATAATATTTCCATATATCGAATTTCCTATGTTGAATCGTTTCAAAGATGTTCATATATGTCCAAGACTAAGTTCTATTAAACCTTACAATCTAAACCTATATATTTGAAACGATGTATGAGTGTTCTCTCGCTTAAACCTTACTATAACAAAACATTTCCCAAACCTTTCAATTGGGAAATTGAAAACTTTGTTTCCTACAAATAGTATTGTAACGCTCGGTTCTGGATTTGCTTCATTGTTCGGGGATGCAACCCAATTATCAGTTGTCATAAGGTTTAAGGCCTTGGGAAAGGAAGGATTTGGCCCAATTCGGATATGGGTGTCATATTATAAGTGATCCAAGTGTTCGATTGTGTCTTCGGAGGCCAAGGGTATAATTGTCATTGGATATCTCAATCTTTTATGGATTTTGGGTTTTGTTCAGGAGTTTTTAAGGTTTGGGTGTGTTGTTAGGAGCATAGGGATTCTCGCCACCTTTTTGTGGATATAAGGTTCGTTGGAAATGGACTTAGGATGAGAGAGTTATGGTAATTTGAAGTGATTGGCAGAATTAGCCCCTGGATGGAAAATCTTGCATTTCGGTCCCATGAATGCAAGGTGGCATGCACGTGTTTGGTTGGGTACACTCAGCGTAAACTGGGGTACGCCTAACATATAAGGTTAAGTGGTCGTGAGGGTACACAAGGCGTACACCCTTCAGAGCAAAACCCTAATTTTGGGGTTCCTACCCTATAAAAGCAACATTATACCACCCTTTTGGTCATTTTAAGTCAGCCACCACCCCTTTTGACGTTCATGGAACCCTAGCGTGCTTTGGGTGAATCTTGGAGCTTGAAAGAAGATTCTTGGTAGTTTGTGGAAGAGAAGAAGAAGGTGAAAGACTCAACCTCTGGAGAAGAGCCTAGAGATCCAGTGTTAGCATCTCCATTTTGATACTTTTGAGGTATAAAGTCTCTATATTGGCTATTCATTGTATAGATCTACTTTGGGTTGGTTTTTGTCCATTTTATTACCTTTTGCTTGGTCTTGGTGAGCTAAGGGTGTTTTAGGAGCTCAATCCAGTAGATATGGACATTTTAAGGGCCCCTCATTAATAAAGGTGCAAGCTTTATGGAGTTTTTGAGTTCAAGCATGAGTTAAGACCATCCATTAAGCTCTTTTGAGTTCTAGAGTCCCATTAATCCATGCATGCTAGTAAAGTTGCCAACTTTACTTGAAAAGTCATCCATGGGAATCAGACTGGAGAGTTTGGAGCAAGGGTTAAGGTGATTAAGTGCTTAATAGAGGAGTTTAGGGACCAGGGGAGTACGTTGGGTGTACCTACCTGGTACGTTGCACATACTGGCCCCAAAGGGTGTACACTGGGCGTACCAGATGAGTACGTAGGGCGTACTCAGCCTGGTTGACCATTCTTGTTTTGTTGACTTTTTAGGCTTTGGACATTGGACCATGAGTTGGTTAGGGTTGACCATTCTGTATTTCAGGCCTTTTTAGATATTGGTCCTTCTCGGGATAGGTCCATAATGGATTTGGGCCTAATTGTAGTAATTGGGCCTTATTAGGCCTTGTGGTGTCATTTGGAGTTTGGGCTGTAATTTGGGCTTGTATATTTGGGCTAGCTAGGAATATTTGTTTTTGTTCATAAAAAGGTAAATGGGCTTTAAGAAAAGGCCCATGTGAGGCTTTGGGCCCAATTTGGAAAATTGGGCCATTAATGGGCTTTTATGCATTTTGTAGTTTTGGGCCTTTTTGGTTTTGGGCTTGGGCTTCAGTTTAGGTTAGGGGTAAAATGGTTATTTTACCCCAAGTTGGGATTATGGATCATGTTTTGGAACCCAATTGCTAATTAGGTGATATTTTGGTATTGTTAGCTCGGGAAGTTGTCAGGGCAGCAACTAAGGATTTCTTGCAGCGAGCTTTAGCATTCGAGGTGAGTCTCCTCACTGTTCTATGGGTTGAAGGCACCAATGCCGACCCATTTGGTTTATGTATGGTAGGAAGACCTGGGGGTGACCCTTGGCATTTTGTATAAAAGACCAGGAGGCGGCTCCTGGCAATTTGTATGAAAGACCAAAGCCTGAAATCTGGAAAATGTTAGTTAAGTAGTTTTAGATTGTATGCTAGTTGTCTTTGTGATACTTGCATGGAAGACCAGGAGGTGGCTCCTGGCACTTGTCTGTAAGACCCAGGGTTGTGGCCCCCGACCTAGCAAGGAAAACCACGAGGCGGCTCATGGCATAATGGCAAGACTATGGTTGGCACATAGCACTCCTATTGATTATGTTTATGTGTGATATGTATGGCTCATGATTATGTATGTTATGTGAGGATCGTTTGATATGTATGGTATGTGGTATTTACGGAATTCACTAAACTTCGTGCTTACAGTTTTGTTTATGGTTTCAGGTATTTCCGATTCGAAAAGGAAGGGCCCGACTTGATCACAATGCATCCACCCGTGTTTTCTGCAATATGTGATCTTTGAGAATGAACTATGATAAATGCTTTGTATTGAAATGTTTGGCTATGTTTTGAAAGAATTACTCTAGTTTTTTGAATATAATAAAAATGAAATTTTTTTACCCTTGATTTTTGGGATATTTCAAGTTGGTATAGAGCCTTGGTTTGAGGGATTCAAGCATACTATCGGGTATGCATGGACTCAAACTGAGGGTTTGGTGAAATTTTTTATAAAATAAACATTTTAAGAAAAAGAAATTTCTAATCAAGAAAGGGGTGTGATGCGTGCAATCGGCTGAGCTCAAGTAAGTGGTTCCCAAAATACCAATACGTGTTTATTCTGATATATGATTTGGATATGAGAATTGCATGCTAGATTAGGGCTAAGGATCTGCTCAGTATTTCATGATAGGAGAGATGCCTTTTATGCCTAATTGTATGAGCTTTAGAATTTTATGCTAGTATAGATTCCTGATAAGAGGATAAAATGGCTTAATTAGGGTATGCTGGTTAGATTTTTCATTGCCTAAATGCTGCTTGCTTTGTGCTTTGTGGGGCTCTTAGCAATGTGAGTTAGCTACTAAGTAAATATGCTAAGTCACATGTGGCACAGGCCGGATAATCTCAGAATGATGGACTTGAACCTATTACACAACTCTCGTTTGAGTCCAACCGTTCTAGGATTGAATCTTTTACTCGAAGGATTATCGGATCTCTGCTGCATCTGACTATATTCCTGAGGTAGCTAGTTGACATTAATGGGAATCCTTCAGCAGCTGAGGGTAGGTTGAGGTCGGGAACCTAGGAAAGCCTAGGGTATGCTTCGGTGGGTTAGTAGTGCGGGTTAGTGAGTTTTGGGGCCTTGGTTTGAGAAAGTGACTTAGAGGATCTGAGAGGATTGTTGAGGAAAGTATGGATAGGTGTGGAAGGTAGTATTGAGCCCGTACTACTAAAAGCACAGGATCCATACTCGAATCGGTGAGAGTCATGGAGAATCTATGAAGCTTATGGGAGTAGAATTCTTGGGCATGTTTTGATTATTGGCTTGTCGTATTTCAGTTAGGAGATGAGCACTCAGGGAGGTGGTTCTGGTTCTGGTTTTGGTTCAGGTGTAGGTACTGAGCCGATTAGCGAGCAGTTGTGGGAGTTCATCTCATCGGAGATTTCTTGCGGTATTTCAGAGATCTTAGATGAGTGCTTGGGCGCATTCCGTGCTAAGATTATGACTATCATTAGAGCTCGCACTCTTTCTTTCCAGGAGTTTCATGCTTGTGGAGCTCCTGCGCTCCATGGGGAAAGGGACCCCATTGTCAGTAGGAGGTGGTTAGCGGATAATCGGATATAGCTAACGTGTTCAGGACGAGTTTCTGCCCCGAGGAGGCGAATTTCAGACATGCTTCCTGCATATTGAAGGACAGGGCACGGGATTGGTGGGAAGAGGTTGGTAGTGAGTTGGGTGATCATGTTATCGATGCTATGTCATGGGATGACTTCTCGAACAGGCTCCGAGCTAAGTTTTCTCCAGAAATTGAGGTATAGCAGTTGGCGCGAGAGTTTCTGGATCTTCGCCAGACTACTAAGACTAGGGATGTGCATTTGGACCGAATACCCGAACTGAAACCGAAACCTGGACCGGACCGACCCGCATTAGGACCAAATAAGTTATTTGGGTCGGTTATCGGGTATCTATTTTTGCCAAATTTGGGTTTCGGGATATTCGGTCCGGGTTATCCGGTTAAAGGTTTAATCGGGTCAAAAAGACAGACCCGAAAAGTGAATAGCCACTTGAACCGCATAACCCAAATAAACCGAAATCGTCCGATTAACCCAAATAAACCGAAATGACCCGAATAACCCATATAAGGAAATTCTATATTTAGTTCAAGAAAAAATATATTAAATTAATATTTTTTTTCTTGAACTAAATATAGAATTTCCTTATTTGTTTTATTCGGGTCATTTTGGTTTATTTAGGTTATTCGGGTCATTTCGGTTTATTTGGGTTATTTCGGATTAAAAACATAGTGTAAATGTTTATTGGGTTATTTCGATCCTTTCGGGTTAATAACCGAACCAAAACTCGTATTACTCGAACCGAACCGGTCCCGTATTAGTATAATCGGTCCGGGTTTCGGTTCCCACTTTTCATCCAATTCGGATTTCAGGTTATTTGGGTTCGGTTCGGTTTGGGTTGGTTTTGGCCCGAAGCACATCCCTAACTGAGACTGTGACGGAGATCACTGCCAAGTTCAAGGAGAGGGCTTTATTGGTACTGTAGTATGCCGCAGATGAGGAAATTAAGAATGTAGGGCACCATGATATGCTGCGGGATGACATCAGAGAGTTTGTGAGTATTTCAGGGTGTGAGACCCTGAATGATATGGTTTCTAGAGCCCGAGAGAGGGAAATAGATTTGGAGCACCTCGTGAAGAGGGGATCGGATTAGGGGCATTGGGTCGAAGGTATGTGGTATGGGTTCAGTAGGTTGGTTATCCAACATCGTTAGGATTCGGTGGTTCTAGTCATTGTGCTCGGATTGACTTGTGGGGGCGCCAAGGGAAGTGGTCTATTGCTGAGGTTTTGGTTTGAGAATCTATTATATGGACTTCAAGATTTGAGTGTAGTATCATTTCAAAGCATCTGGGGTTATTAGTTTTGTTGGGATTGGGGAAGTGTTCATCTGGTCTTCAGGGGTTGCATGGTCTTTCTGGAATGGTTAGTAATGGAACACTAACATTAGTAAGTGCAGGTCGTCAGCAGATCGATCATTAGAGGGTAAGAAGGATTGCGAATCCTTCAATTCTCGTGTGTTGTAAGAGCTTAGTCGAATCAAAGTGGGGGAGAATCGTTTAGGTTTTCAGGAACAGAAGCAGGTGTGAAACTGGGGTGAGTTTCGCATCCCCATCGGGGAGGAAGGCGCCCCAAGTGGCTATTTAGATTGTGGATAGTGTGAGTTGGGAGTTCGGGAAACTTCCCAAAATTGGGTTCACGTCTTCTTGGTGTTTGATTGTAGGCTTTGGGGGAACCAAGTTTGGGGATTCCATTCATGACTTGAGTTCAGTTGGGTGTTCAGTCGAGTGCATGCTTGATCCTAGATGTGTTCGAATTGAAAGATTATCGGTAAGGTATTGGGTCGCGGTTGTGGCAGTGTGGAAGTGTTGTAAGACTGCGGGGTCGCCCGTAGCATTCACTAGTGGTCAGTTAGTGTGGACGTGTTGTAAGACTGTGGGTTGGCCCGTAG
Source organism: Lactuca sativa (assembly GCF_002870075.4). NCBI lineage: Eukaryota > Viridiplantae > Streptophyta > Magnoliopsida > Asterales > Asteraceae > Lactuca > Lactuca sativa. Next base: position 171,474,589 of record NC_056624.2, on the reverse strand, counting down.
CATTCACTAGTGGTAAGTGAATGTGGAAGTTGTGTAAGACTATAGGGTGGCCCATAGAATTCACTAGTGGTCAATTAGTGTGGAAGTGTCGTAAGACTACGGGGTGGCCCATAGCATTCAGTAGTGGTCAGTTAGTGTGGGAAGTCTTGTAAGACTGCGGGGTGGCCCGTAGCATTTACCGGTCATTGTGCAGTGGTGAGATTGTGGCAAATATGTGATTTGCTCACGGGTTTCTTCAAATGGTCTAGGCCAGGGTGGGTTTGCTCGCAAGGTTGTAGGAGGGCCACAATAGGTTTGGAATAAGGAATTGGTAGGTCGTAGGAAACCGGATATAAGGTAAGACTACAATTGGTCCTGTAGTGTTCAACTTAGCATTGGGTTTAGTATCAAGATGGTTTGGGTAATTATTGTCGGCCGAAGTTTCCTTTCGGAGGTCGTGTGGGGCGATTGTGAAGGTGTGCTTTGCCTCATCAACCGGGCAGGAAACCGATAATCTAGATAGTTAACAGATAAGTTGGGACTAGGGAGGTTTTGGTTACTTTTGCACTACTAGAAAAACAGCCTTTTACGACGCTCATTGCGCGTCGTAAAAGGCTCAGACGACGCGCAAATGCGCATCAAGGAAGGCCCTGTCATAAAGAGAGACGACGCGCATTTACGACGCTCATTTACGACACGCAATGCGTATCAAGAAAAGCCCTGTCATAAAGGAAAACGACACGCATTCGTGTGTCGTAACCTTACGACACGCGTGTTAATGATACACAATGCGTATCAAGAAAACCCCTGTCAAGAAAGGCCATGTCATAAATGAAGATGACACACATTTTTGCGTATCATAATTTTAAATGTTTAAAAAAAATATTATTTATACATTTACTAATTTTCATATTAAATTTGTATTTAATGTCTCATAATAGAAAATAAAATATCATATACAAAAAATACAATCCATTGCATAAAATTTAATGTCATACAAATAATCGTTCCATGGAAAGATAAAACAAATCAATAGTTGTAACAAAAATTTACAAACTAATTAGATACAAGAAATATTAAAAAAATATACCCTCAAATGCTTTTCAAAGTCTAATCTCTGTGTCAACTCTTCAACTCACTTCTCCAGTTTGTCTTTAGGTTCTCTAAGGGCTCCAACATCTCTTGCAGTTTTAAAGGCACAAAGAAGAACAAAGCGTGATATTATTTTGCCACGTAGATGTTCTTTAGTGATGTGATGGGAATCATACCCCTTCAAAGGCACAAAAAGTAGCCAATAGCACTTGTTATGTCAAGCACAAGCACATATAGAAATATGCCACTTTGAATAAAATCAGTGTAAGTAAAGACTAGAGAGAAGATAACAACACATACCAAGTGATGGAGGCTTTGTTGCAAAGTGAACGACCAAGTCATCTACAAGAAACATGAATAAAACTTCCAAAATCTTATGTGTATCCATATCCCTCTTCTTTTAAAGTTTCCGGAATGTTTAGAATGCTCTCCTTGCCCTGTTATTTCAAGTGTCAAGGGAAAAAAAGTCACAAAGTAGTAGAAAGTAACTGTATTTATTGAAGAGTATCATGTAAACTTGTATGAAGTACATATAGTCATATATACAGACAAGATTCTAAACAGTACCTCTTTAACGGAATGGTGAAGAACTGAATTCCTTCTTCACCAAAAGCTCACGTTCTTCTTTCTGACGATCTTTTAAACGAGAGCTTCTTATCCCTGGTAACAAGGACCTAGGCACCCTGCCATTAAAATACATTTAAAAAATATTACCAATTTACACCTCCTGATATATTTGGAATAACTCTTTCTAGCTTCATATGTCAAAAGACTTAGAAAGATTTCTTGCTCACCTTGGAATAAATGACATGGTCAGTAAGTAAAGCAGCTGTTGATGTGAAAGCATAAGAAGAAAATTCAGGGCAGCTCTGCGCACTGCAGCCTCTTTAGCAGCTTCCCCACAATTGAAACCTTTAAAGACAATGGTTTGAAATTAGAGTCTATGAAAGTATAAATATATCCAACCACAATATATATATATATATATATATATATATATATATATATATATATATATATATATATATATATATATATATATATATATATATATATATATATGCAAAACATCACCATGGTTGAATCCTATGTGGTAAGCCCTTGGAAAGGTCATTACAAATTCACCAGGGTTCTGTACTAACCTGCAATCATGAAACAAAAGAAATTTTCAGTAGAATGTCCCAAATCTCAACAACATGTTTTACACAATTAGTTCGAGATTTTCCAAAGGAAGTTGACAATGTGAAGTGCAAGGCATATAAGCATGTTTTACACAATTAGTTTGTTGTTTCTTGCATTTAACCTAGAAACAGAATCCAGAAAGGCAGCAGTTATGTATTAAATGATTCCCAATACTTACAGTGTGTTAAGACCGAAGTAGTTCAACTGCAACATCATGATACGTATGAAACGCCTTTTTAAACACCTTCTTCTGGTCTGAAGTGATATTAAGCCCCTTAAAAAACTGCAATCAACATTAAATCATATTATTAAACCATATTGAAAATATCCATAGTCAATATTGGAACCAAAATGCACATCTTCAACCAATTCTTCTCCAGCATGTGAAAGTCCTATGAAGTACCTTGCCTGTCTAGCAAAACTAGCAAGAAGAGACAGATTTGTATGAGCTGTGTCTCTATCTTTTAGGTGTTCTAAACTCGCAAGATCCTTAATAATGGTTATAAAAATTCCAGTATCTTCTATAACTCCATCAAAAAACAGTTCCAGTAGAAGTTTTAAACCACTTCGCTTTTTCAAGGCCTTTAAGTTTCTGTCTGTGTCTACATCCTCTAAAGATTTCCCAGGAAAGAATGTTTTCATAAGGCCTTGGACCAAAGTTGGAGAAAAATCTTTGTATCTTTGATGAAGCAATGAAAAGACCTGATTTACAGGAAAATAAATAAATAAAACTCAAATTGAAATGTGTGATGAAGCATCTGAAAAGGGTAGTTACCTGAACTACAACCTGTATGTCTGAACTTTTTAACTTGGCATCACAGATTGCAGCCACTGCTTCACTCAAAAATTTGCTTAAGTTGACATTTTTTAATTCATCCATAAGACTTTCACGCTGCTCTTAATTGATTTGCTTAAGTTTTTTTATAACTGCTGTGTTACGTTTGATGCTAGAGTCTAATGTTTGCAAGGCACTAGAGTCTGGTGAAAAAAAAGTTAAAAAGAATTTCAATAATCACTTCACAGAAGCTTAAAAAAGGAGCTTGAAATACTACTATCCAGGTCTTTCAGGATTCAGATTACTCTGACGAAGAGCCAATTTTGCTACTAAGGATTTCCTTAATTCTTCACGACGTGATACCTGCAACAAGAAATAAACATAGTTGATCTGTGGACATTATTGACTTCAAATTGAATTTAGTCCCATTTCAATTTAGTTATAATATATATATATATATATATATATATATATATATATATATATATATATATATATATATATATATATATATATATATATATATATATATATATATATGTAGATTAGGCTTTAGGGTGAGTTCAAATTGAATTAAAATGAAAACTATGACAATGGAACATGAAAAGAATGAGAATATTTTCATTTTTTACCTTTTCAACCCAGGAGTCTTTATACTCCACAATAGAAGGATTTCGCATTTTTGATATAAGCTCCATCTACAAATAGAGACTGTATATTAGTTTGGACATTTTGAAAGTAAAAAACTTTTCTAAAGCCATCACTAAATATTGAGGTTTAGATAGCCATCTTCAAATCATAAGCACATGAGAGATAAGATACCAACACATGGGTACAACTAAGCATTCATGGAATAGACGTACATACAAACATATTATGATAATGGAGCAAATGTATGCAGAGTGCAGACAAAACAAACAAATTACAAAACTTGGTAAATTCAATTTCATTCTTACTTTTTTTCTTTCATGTTTATGGCGTACAAGAAGGGCAGCACCAAATGCCCCCTTTCCAATTTGCTCAAGCACTTTGTATTGATCCATGTAGTGATGTAGCTAGCAATGCATTTCACTCTGTCATATGTATATAGTTATAAAACCATGTAAGTATACAATGTCTTAAAAGCTTGTTGTGAGGTTCAATATAAAGATCAAAATGTGAAAAGCCAACCAGAATGTGTCAGTGTCTTAAAAACTTGTTGTGAAGGTAATTAGTATAGCCAATCATTTATTAAAAACATGCTGTGAAGTTCATTCTACAAGAACACTTTTTCCTTTCACCCACCATTTATTAAAGCCATAATGAGAAACTAAGTACTCATTGGGAAAAACACAGTGTGACCATGTCCTTTATACTTGCTTTGAAATTATCCAAATTAAAGAAACGTCAAGAAATAATTCTCTGAAACTATAATGATTCTCTCAACCACCATAAGTAAATATCAAAATGTGAAAGCAGAGGATAAAGTAACGAGAATGTGTATCTACTTCTCCTTGATTTACGCCAGAATGCATTCAGTTTACGAACTCTAATTGTGGAATGACGAATGAATCACACTATGAGATACTAAATTTGAATCTAACACGGAGAGATCCAAAGGAAACAAGCAACGAGCAAAGCAAATACCACAAATAATTGCATACAACCGGATTTCGAAACGGATCCAAACTGAATTAAGCACCATAGAACTTGAAATAAGAAATGTGATATAATAATAATACAACACGATACCTGGAAAATTAATCAGAGAAGATGCAGCTCTAGGAACAACAACTGAAAGCAAAAGACAAATAAGAAGTCAACTTCAAATGCATCGTAAATCGCGCCGGAAAACAAAATTGAAGAAAAATTGAAGTAACAAAAGCTTTCTATTACTTATTATGCTGTATCAGTGACTGAATCGAAGTCAAAGTGAAAAGTAAGATTAAAGGATATACCTGATAAGGAGAATTTGAATGAAGTAACTGACGCAAAGCAGAGAAAAACAGTGAAGATGAAGATTAGTTGCTTCGGAGATGGAGAAAGTGAAATATGAAGCCTGACATTTCAAAAACAGATGGAGAAGAAGAGAAAAGACGAATAAGAATTTAACTTCAATAGCAAACATTCATAAGCGAACACAAAAACAAAAAAGTCAAAAATACATATTAGGTGAAGAGGAGAGGTCGTCATTCCAAAAACAGATGGAGAAGAAGAGAAAAATCTTTGTACCTAATTTAGGGAATAAAAGAATCTTTAGAGATTGAATGTAAGAGAAAGAAATCTAGGGCATATACATGAAGAAGAAGAGAACAATCTTCGAACCTGATGCCTCCTCCGCTTTTGTTTTCTGCATTTTGATGTTTCCGATCGTACCTTGAACCTCTGACTTTCGATCCCAAATCTGACTTGTAACCTTCGATTTCTGATCTTCAACCTCTAATTCGAGTCATATAGTTTCGAATCTCAGAAAATTTACCTTGCTACCTCTTATTTCTGATGAAAGAGGAGACTCAAATCTGAGAGAAAAATGAGGAGTCGATAATTAGGGCGAGAGGGAAAGAAGAAAAAAAAGGAAGGTGGGGTTTTCAATTTTTTAGGATTTCATTTTCCCCTGGTTATTAAAGGATGGAACGCGTGTTCCAATTAAATTTATAAAGTGACATTCTTAGACGAAACGCATCTTATTATAGGTGCCCTCCGTGTTTTTTTTGGACACTAATTTAAGGGCACGCAATAATGCACGACCTAAATCCTTAAATTTTTTGAAGAGATAACACTTTTTTAATGTCACTCTCTTTTGCATAACATAAATCAATGAGTGTCGTCGTTTGCGCGTCGTAAAAGGTCTTTTTCTTGTAGTGTTGGAAAGCTAATAGGAGGCAATGTGATGCTTTAGGTTGAAGTAGTGATTTAAGGACTCATGTGTGTGGAGTAGCTTGATGATTGAAAGTGATAAGCCACATCCAGTTAGATTAAATAATCTCAAAGTAATTGATGCAATCCTGTTGCGTTGCAGGGATGAATCCTCTACTTGAAGGATTATCTGAGCCTTCTGTCAAGTATACGTGTTCTGTAACTGGTTTTGGTCAGTGGCTTTGTTTTTGTAGTTTGCATCAAGATAATCAGGGTTGGGAGTATTATGTTGGTCAGTTATTCGATGAGGTTTTAGCATGGTAATATTTCAGCATGGGCGTTCCGTCGGGGAACCACACTATTATAGATTCAGATCTCGGAAAGGTAGAAATGGTTTTGCGGAAACTAAAGGTTTGTTTTCTGCGGAATGGAAGTTTCAGTTGTCTTGGGATGGTTGTCTTATGCGTATAATCTTCGGTTGCGTTCCTCAGATTGTTTGTTTATGTTGGATTAGGTGTCTAAACCCATAACTATAATTGGTATAAACTTGAATTGATAGTACAAATGTCCTTTTGGGTTACCTTCAAACCTGACAATTGAATAAGATGACTGTTAGAGAGAGAAGAATGATTTATTAATTTATTAATTGGTTAATAAATTAATTAGAAATCAAAATAAATGATCTTTTAATGTATTATGGAAATAATATATTAATTAGAAATCATATTGTTTAACTAATATTTAATCAAAAATTAATTTGGAATTAATTTTGGGATTAAAGAAATTAATTGAAATTGCGGGGGCTAAAGGCGACAATGTTCAATAGTTGAGCATTGGGCAATTTTTGAACCTCCCTAAAGGGGGGTGAACGAAATTTGGATGCTCCTAGGGTTTCCTTTGGCTCTAAGGGTGCCTTGAATGCCTTAGAGAGGAAATTAATGGATTAGAGTTATCTTGGATACACCTGCCTTATCCAATACCTTGCTTATCACCTATATAAACCCCTACAGGGTTTTATTTTGTCAAACACTTGATTCCTTTGAGGAATTCTGAAATTTTCCACCCTTTATCTCTCTCTCTATCTCTCTCTCTCTCTATATATATATATGTGTGTGTGTGTGTGTGTGTGTGTGTTATTCCTTGGTTGCTTTGTTTGTTTGTGAACCATTAGAGGCGCGACACTTGTGGTGCTTGCTGCCAAAAGTCTTTCAAGCAAAGATTCAAGATTGTTTGCAATAACAATCTTAAATGTATGTAACTAAACCTTAATTTTCTATGGATTTCAAAAATTATAGGAGCATACTAGGGTTTCTTCTTGTGTTCAAAGTTTGCATGTTCAATTAGAGAAAACTTAGATCCAATCAATTTAGGGTTGCATGCACACATAGGAATATACATTTTGCTCAAAACCCATCAGTGGTATCAGAGCCTAAGATTAGTTTTCTATTGAATATGATGCAATTGTGAATTGTTCAAAGGAGAAGGGAACATAATCAACATTCTGTTCAATGAACTTGTTGAGTTGTTCTGGCACTCGTCGAGTTGCATGACCTCGTCGAGTTTGGTCTTCCAACTCGCCGAGTTGGTGCGCCAGATCTGATTTCAAATTTTCTTGCCTAACTTGATGTCACACCCCGAAACCGATGGCGGAAACGTTCCGGGGTGGAAGTGACGTCATGCGTAGTATCACAACAATTGTATCATAGAAAGCGTAGTAAACACAACCAGACATTGAATACATATGAAAAATAAAGTTTACATTGTTTAATAAATAGTTTTGTTCATATCAAAAGTAAACTAGAAAGGTGCGACTCTAATGCTTCGACCTCTCCGAACTCTTGGAAGTACCTGTCTACTAATTCCCTGAGAATACAAGCACTTTTGAAAGAGTATCAGCATAAAGCTAGTGAGTTCATAAGCATTTAGTTTTGGTGGAAAAGTGTTCTTTGAATCCTTTTGAAAAGTTTTCCTCATGAAAATCCTATATTTTCTTATGAAAAGCGCGTTTGAAAACCCATTCCTTCCACGACTTCCAGGTTCGTACAAGATAAGCACAATCCAATGAATCGTGAAATGAATATGAATATCCGTTGGTTGTAAAACAATTCGTTTTGAATGGTCGGTTTATCCTGGGAAAATCCTATATTTTCCCTAAAGGTGGTTGGTTGATTATTCGTTTTAAACTGAGGTTTGCAAGTATCTACCATACTCGTTACATATATAAAAGAAGTTTTCTTTTAAAGACCCTAGTTACACCCAGAGATATATTAGTCTTAAAAACTAAATAAAAGAAAGCTGTGATGAACTAAGTCTTGAAGATATTATTAATACCCTCCAGTACTCTATCGGTTGTTACTTTGAGGTTAGTTCATTTGATTGATTATTACAAAAGTAAATTCATGTTATCTAGGTTGTGAGTTTCGTAACCATAACTGACTGGATATAGCTCGCAACGACCTGTATCCTTAATGAATTTGTCACCCATAGACCTGCCGGTCCGACTGTAGCTAGCAGTGAGGTGCGAGATTGTCAGTCCCATATAGATCTATACACAACAGTCACGCTCTCCTTACAAGAGATTCTGGTCATGAGTGCTAGTCCTCTACTCTGTTTATTGTGGTGAGTGTTACCACGGACGTGTCTCAAACATAGCCTAACAAATTTAGAAGTAATAACACCGAAAATCCTGTTTATGATTTGCATGAATCCTTTATAAAATAATAAGTTTTACTATATGATTCACAAGTTCATTGTTCTAGTTTTGAAAACCATTTGTAACAGCCCGAAATCTCAGGTATTATTTAATTATGTTTTTGGGGTGAGTGAGAGGGGACTCGGCGAGTTGGAGCCTAGACTCGCCGAGTAGGATCGCAGACTTGGTCGCGGGTCCGCGACTGGACTCGACGAGTCCAGATATGGACTCGGCGAGTCGACGCTGTTCAGCAGAAACCCTAACCGTTCAGTTTTGGATCGTATTTAATACTCTTATAGGCCGTCATTGTCTGTCTTTAGTCGATTGAGAGGAACCCTAAACGGCTGTGGGCATCTAGAGCAAGATTGGAGGATATTAGGGCTTGAAGGAAATTGTGGGGCAAGGAAGAGAAGGGTTTAGACCAAAGGAACAGCAAGGGATTCGAGTTCTGCGGATTGGAGACACAGAGAGGACATATTCCAGGTAATATTTCGGATTCCCTTCTGTTGTTTGATGTGTTTATGAATTTAGGGTTTATAGAACCCATTTGGTGATTAAATGAATTAGTGCCTCGTTACCCAACGACTATAATCTTGTAGTAGGACCTTTAGAGGTCCAGAAGGTCCCATGCATGTGTATTTCGGGACGAGACCTATCTCAGGAAGCAGTTTGATCGACTGCATGGCGTGGACTCGCCGAGTCCGATGAACAGACTCGGCGAGTAGCTTGAAGATTCACTGGGACTCGCCGAGTTGTTCTTCAGACTCGGCGAGTGGAGTCGGGGTGGCCCCGCGATTCTTCCAGGAGTAACTCGTCGGGTCGAGGAGGGTACTCGACGAGTAGATAAGGAATCTCAGAAGGTTGGAGGACGTCTAGACTCGCCGAGTCGCCAAGGTACTCGCCGAGTCCGGTCGAGTTGACCGTTGACCGTTGACCAGAGTTGACCTAAGTCTGACTTCTTAGGGATAGTCACACTTAGAAGATATGAGTGCTAATGAGATATGTGATGTTATAGGAGGGTTGTAGCTCGTTGGATTGTGCACGAGTGATTTCAGGAGTTGCTAGCTTTCAGCATTTACGAGGTGAGTCTTCTCACTATACTGTACCCGGAAGGGTTTGACTGTGTGACCGGAAGGTCGGATATGATATGTGATATGTATGCTATATGTGGTAAGTTAGTTGTTATATGTGCTATGTATGTTATGGGCCGGAAGGCGATTATATTATGGGCCGGAAGGCAATATGTTATGGGCCGGAAGGCGATATGATTGTGTGATGGACCGGAAGGTCGGCGTGGGTAAGGCCGGAAGGTTTACCCAGCAGGGACGGAAGTCCCCTGAGACACATGGACCGGAAGGTCGGGCCTGGAAAGGCGTATGTGCGTAAGTTGTATATTGGGGAACTCACTAAGCATTTATGCTTACAGTTGTTGTGCATGTATTTCAGGTACCAGCGAGGACCGTGGGAAGGCGCCGGCATGATCGATACACACTGAAGATTGTCTTTATGATCTTGGGATTTTGAATATATATGTATTTGACAGGATACTTGAACTATTTATGCCTTGTTTTAAATGAAATTAATTATGTTTTAAAAACGAAAAATTTGTTTGAAAAATTTGAGTTGTTACACCATTTCTACAAGTTGATTTCTTAATCGCTTGGTAAAACTATTTTCCATGTCAAAAGCATGTTGAAATATGATTATCTTAAACAGAATAATATATTTTGAGCACAAGTTTCCTTGTACTTTTGCTTGTATTCCCCCCTGAAAACATGAAAAACTTGGAAAAAGAAACGTAGGGGTATGGACTCACAGTTTTTGCGTGGAGTTGTTGACTGAAATGAAGATTTCTGAGTTGTTGCGCGTGACACTTAACGAAATCCTATTATCAAATAAATACGTATATGTATCTAAATTAGCGATTTCGATAAATAAAGTGTTGGAAACACTTGAATTTGGTTGAGGAATGTTACCAAGACTTGCTTAAATCGAAGGAATGAGTTTACGGCCTTAGAACACGAGTTTACGGTTTCTGAAGATGAGTTTACGACCTTAGAACACATGTTTACAGTTTCTGCAGTTTGCCGAGTTTACGGCCGTAAACTCAAGAACTGAGTTTACGGTCTTTGAAGGCTGGACCATAAACTCGGAAAATGGGGGTTTGGATGCTGATTTTGACGAGCTGAGTGATTCCAGACGTTCCAAAGGGCTCCAAACGGTGTTTTTCGACGTTTCCCGGAGTCAAAACACGATTTTAAGAGTTTACGGTTCGAGATTTTTAGAGAGAGAAGGAGAGAATGCGACCAGAAAACTTCCTAATAAAGTCGGAGGCATCATATTTATAGGGTGAAAGTGGGGTCCACTTGTTACTGACCGTAAACTGGTTTACGGTCGTAAACGAGTTTATGGCCGTAAACTAGTTTACAGTCGTAATTCCATTTTAGACAAAAAAATGTTGTTTTCTCAAGATTTTCGGGTTTCCGCGCGATTTTTGGTTTCTGACTCGTAAATAATTTAATTAAATATAACTAGATTATTTTATTAACCAAAATTTTGACGGAAAAATTAATGAATTCGAAACTTTATTAACGGAAAAATTAAAAGGTTTAATTTTGGAAATTTAAAATGAGAAACCCTAAAATATATCCTTATGGATTTTATAAATCCATATGTGGTTTAAATTTAATTAAATTAAAAGTTTAATTTATTAAAAGATTAAACCCTTAGTATTTTAATATGTTTAAGATACACCATATACTATATGTAAGATTAAGAGTTTAATTTATATATATGTATAAGAAAAGTTAGTCTTACCGTTAGTAGGCCTCATTCACGAAGCTGGTCAATAACGGGAGTTTAAGGAAGCGACCTATAAATTGACCATCATTGGGTATCCAATCTTTCCCACCGCTCTCTTGACTACTGGAGGGTCGTTTGTAACACCCGGTTCTCGGTATGTATTTTAAATATAAGTAATTGCATGTTTACACTGGGACTCGACAAGTTAGAAGCCCAACTTTTCGAGTAGACTGGATTTTTAGATGCGGATTTTAAGTAACCTACTCGACGAGTTGGGAGCCCGACTCGACGAGTAGGACTGCCTAGATGAAACCTTAATATTTAGGGTTTGCACCCTATTTAAACACCTTAACTTGTCCAATTTCAGCCTCTATCGTCTCTCATAGTCCAGGATAGCCCTAACTCGAAACCCTAAAGCATTTGGAGCGTCCTTGAGCCATTTTTGTGTGTTTTTGGTTGTTTGAAGCTTGAAGAAAGAAGTGGAAGCTTGGGGGTTCCAGAAGAAGCAAGTAGATCCAGAGTTTTTGCTTCATTTCCAGCTCATTCAAGGTAAAAAGCTTCAACCTTGACTTCTAATTTGTTAGATCTTCTTTAGGGCTTGAATCTTGTCATTTTTGGGGCATTTCTAAGTCACCTTCGGGTTTAGAGCATAATGTAGAGTGTTGACTTCAGATCTGGAACAATTGAGGGTCCCCATGGCATAAAAGTGCCAACTTTATGGCCATGGGAGTCCCATGCACCATATAAACCTCTGTTTAGGACCATTTGAGCCAAATCCCACATACATGAACGTCAAGTTTGTAACTTTACATGTAATATGGACCCTAGGAGGTCAAATCTATGTGAATGCATTAAGCCAGACTGAAGTCGACTAAATAGTTTTGGACATGGAGGGACTCAGCGAGTCTCTCATGTGACTTGACAAGTCGGGTTGCAGTTTTCCCCGATCCTCTTTTGATAATGGGCAATGTGTTGACCTAGAAGAACAGTCATCCAGTTGGGTTCATTGTGGGCCTGAAGTTCATGGAACTCGGCGAGTTCAAGAACTAAACTAGACGAGTTCAAGACTAAGTCCCAACTGCGTGAAGAAAAACTCGACGTGTTCAAAAGGAACTCGGCGAGTCTAGGGCTAGACGTGCCTTCTTGCATGAAGAAGAACTTGATGAGTTCAAGGATGAACTCGGTGAGTCAGTGGTAGAAAGTCCCGACTTTGTATGAAAGAGAACTCGACGAGTTCTTGAAAGACTCGGCCAGTAGGGTCGAAGCTCTTAGTGTTCTAAGGATTGTGGAACTCGGCGAATTGGCAGGTCAAATCGGCGAGTTGAGTCAACCAAATGTTGACTTTGACCGAGACGTTGACTTTAACCCAAAGGTTGACCTTGACCACGGTGTTGACCTTGACCAAAGTGTTGACCTGGACTTTGACTTTGACATGGTTTGACCACGAAATGGTAATTAAGGAAGATGGTTATGTGTAGGAATTGAGAGGAGTTGATCTCGGCAGCGAAGGCAGTTCAGACACTTCACGACTCTGAGGTAAGTTACCCTCCAGTAGAAGTGGGTCTAAGGCCACAATGTCGGCCCACTAGTAGGAGATTGTAGTTAGATAATTGTCTGGTATGCTACTATTTGTTATGTTTTACGTGCCAGTATGCTATGATTTCATGTGGTAGTGGTAGTTGTGAAATAGTCCCCGTTATCCAGTTGAGATAGACCGAAGGGGATGCCAGCACCCAGATATGCTTGGCAATTATCCGGTTGAAATAGACCGAAGGGGAGGCCAACACCCATATATGCTAGGAAATTATCCGGTTGAAATAGACCGAAGGGGAGGCCGGCACCCAGATATGCCTGGCTAGATGTGTTATTGTATGGTATATGGTATGATGGGGGAACTCATTAAGATTTTTGCTTATGGTTTTTAGTTTTGGTTTCAGGTACTTCCTCTTTGAAAGGAAAGGAGTCAGCACGGTAGCAGCGCATTGCACACATGATTTTCCGCACTATGATGTTCTTGGAATTGTAATCTGACATTATTATTCCACGATATGTTTTATGATATTTGACGTATGGGATTATGGTTTGATATAATATCGATGATGTTTCTTAGTAAACAGTTTTATAAGTAACATAACTAAAAACAAAATTTTTGGTCATGATTTTTGGGATGTTACAAGTTGGTATCAGAGCCATGGTTTGAGAGATTCAGGTACACACTCGGGTGTGTCTGGACTCAAACCGAGGACTTGATATGAACATTTTCAAAAGGAAAACAAAATCATTTTTAAAAAGAATTTTGAAAAGAATAAAAAGAGAAAAAGGAACTTTGAAAAAGAACAAGGTGTGTGGTGCGTGCGATCAGCCGAGCTCAAGTAAGTTTTCCCCAAGATACCCATACATTTTATGTTATAATATGATATGATTATGAGAACTGCATGCTAGAATAGGGCTAAGGATCTAGGAAGATGCATGATATGTCTGTTGTATGTACTTATTGAACTGCATGATAGTACTGATCAGCCAGTGATATGATAGCCTGAATAGGATATGCTTGGTTTGGGTTACTCGATGCCGGAATACTGCTTGCTTTGTGCTAATAGGAGTTCTAGCTATCTTTAGCTAACTAGTAAACGAATACATTACATTACATATTGCGAGGGCTAAATAATTTCAGAAGGTTAAGTCTAGCCCTATTTCGCAGCTCTTGTTTGAGTCCAACCATTGTAGGGTAAGACCTCTTATTCAATGAATTATCTGGTCTTAGTGATATGTAATGGTATTCGTGAGCTAGTTAGGTGAAGGTGGCAGGAATTTCTTATGCAACTGATGGCGGAGAATGGATTGTAAAGTTACTCTAGGGTAAGTCTAGGACGAGATTAGCAAGAGTGCAGTGGTAGCAGAAGGGACCTGGTGAAGTCAAGGCAATCCTTGAGGAAAGTACAGATAGATGTGGAAGATAGTATGGGCCCGTACTACTGAAAGCAGAGGATCCGTACTCGAGTCAAGGAGGGCTAAGATAGAACTAGAAAACTTGTAGAATGTGTAACACCTCTCGAGGTTATGTATGACTCTGATGATTATGTGTTTCGTTTCAGAATGGTGATGATTACGCGTCACGGAGGGGGAGGATCAAGATCGAGATTAGGTTTAGGATCATGTTCAGGATCAGGTGTCATCCCAGTCGATGAGGGACTACGTGAGTTCATTGCTTCCGAGATCATGAGAGGCATCCTTGAGGCAACCCCGATGACTTTTGGGACGATCAAGGAGGGGATCATTGAGCTGATAGAGGATCACCTCAGAGCGTTTCGGGGTGACATGGCATCCAGCCAGTCAGGATCACACACACTGTCCTTCAAGGACTTTAGGGGTGTGGTGCGCCATACTTTCACGGGGTGAAGGACCCCATCGTTTCCAGGAGGTGGATTGTAGACATGGAGTCTGCTCAGTTGACTAACTTCTGCCATGAGGGGTCGAAGGTTCGGTATGCTGTTGTATGTTTGAGGGACAGGGCGAGGGATTGGTGGGAGATAGCTATCGATTCATTAGGAGCGCAAACCGTTGAGGCTATGACATGGACAGACTTTGTTACCAGGTTTAGAGCTTAGTTCATGTCGGTTGTGGAGCTTCAGCAGCTGGCCAGGGAGTTTCTTGATATGAGACAGATGACTGAGTTGACGGCGGAGATTACCGCCAAGTTCAGGGAAAGGGCCTTATTGGTACCTCAGTATCTAGGCGACAAGGAGATGAGGAAGACCCGATATCATGACATGTTGAGGGCTGACATCCGGGAGCATGTCAGCTACTCAGCCTACCCGACACTGGATTCCATGATTGCGAGGGCGAGGGAGAGGGAGATTGATATAGAGCACCTCAAGAAGAGGAAGGAGGAGGCAAAGCAGGTGACTGGGGTTTATGGGAAGAAACCTAAGGGATTCGATGTTAGGTCAAAGGGCCGGCAGGGTCGGGGCCGCTGTGGGAAATGCGACAAGTCGCATGGTGGGTCCTGTAGGGCAGGGGGACCGGGCTGCTACAAATGCGGAAAGACTGGGAATTTTAGCAAGGATTTTACAACCTCTACCCCCACATTCCACACATCAGATCTGATTTGCTTCCATTGCAATCAGAAGGGCCACAAGAAAGCCAATTGCCCGAGGTTGATAGCAATAGTCGCACTAATGGTAGTGCCAACTCCAACGACCCTGCGGATCACTGATGGCTGGCAGGGCAAGACATAGGCTCCAGTGGTGAGGATTCGGGCCTTCCAGTTGACTACCGAGGAGCACACGCCACACCTGATGTGGTGACAGGTATGAATTCTTCTCCCTAGCTTTATTTATATGTTAATTACGATATTTATGTACCATGTTATGTGTTTTGTTTAGGATCATTCCATGTAAACAGTATTCCAGTTCAAGTGTTGTTCGATTCGGGTGCTACCCGATCATTTGTCTCTATTTTGCACTTAGCAGGAGGTTCCCTGAGTCTTTGGGCATGTTGGATTTCCCTCTAGAGGTCGAGATTGTTGATGACCGATCAGTTCGAGCATCATAGGTTTTTAGAGATTGTGTTTTGAGGCTGTTCGAGGAACGCTACTTGGTAGACTTGGTTCCCATACCATTGTGTGGGAACAAGGTCATTATTGGTATGGACTGGTTGATCCCTAATGGGGTTGTGATTGACTGCACATAATAATTGGTAGGCGTCAGGACCCCAAGTGGGGGAGAGCTGGTGATACAGGGCGAGAGACCACAACATGGATCAGCTTTATGCTCAGCAGCGAGGGCTAGGCACTACCTTCAGCAAGATTGTTTTGGATATTTTGCCTATGTCATGGATACCCGGGAAGAGGGTAAGGTGACTGTGAGTGATGTGCCAGTGGTGCGGGAGTACCCGGATGTGTTTCCAGAGGAGTTGCCTGGGATACCTCCTGAGAGACAGGTAAAGTTCAGGATCGACCTAGTCCCTGGTGCTGCCATGATAGCCAAGGCACCATGTCGGTTGGCTCCTCCCGAGATGCAAGAGTTGTCTACATAGTTGTAGGAGTTGTTAGACAAGGGATTCATTATACCGTGCAGTTCATCGTGGGGAGTTCTGATCCTGTTTGTGGAGAAGAAGGATGGGTCGCATCGGATGTGTATAGATTACCGGGAGCTAAATAAGGTGATGGTGAGGAATCGTTACCCACTCCCGAGGCTTTATGATCTCTTTGACCAGTTGCAGGGGAATCTTGGTTTTCCAAGATAGATTTATGTTCAAGATACCATCAGATGAGGGTCAGAGACGAGGATGTACATAAGACTACGTTCCGGACTCGCTTTGACCACTATGAGTTTGTGGTGATGCCCTTCGGGCTCACCAATGATTCTTCCACGTTCATGGACCTCATGAACCGCGTATGCAGACCGATGTTGGATCGGTCTGTGATAGTAGTTTTCATCGATGACATCTTGGTTTACTCCAAGATGGAGGAGCAGCATGAGGAGCACTTGCAGGAGGTGTTGGATACCTTGAGGAAGGAGAGCTTGTATGCCAAGTTCGCCAAGTGCGAGTTCTAATTGTGCGAGGTGCAGTTTCTGGGGCACCTTGTCAACCAGGACGGTATTTCGGTCGATCCGGCCAAGGTAGATGCCGTGATGAGGTGGGAGGTTCCGAAGTCTCCATCTGAGATTCGGAGTTTCCTGGGATTGGTGGGCTATTATCAAAGATTCATTCAGGACTTCTCCAAGATAGTCGTACGGTTGACCCGGTTGACGAAGAAGGTCGTGGTCTTTCGTTGGGGGCCTGAGTAGCAGACAACATTCAAGGCACTGAGGCAAATATTGTGCGAGGCGCCGATTCTAGCCTTGCCAGAGGGCGTAGAGGATTTTGTGGTATACTGTGATGCGTCTATATCAGGGATGGGCAATGTATTGATGAAGAGAGGGCATGCTATCGCCTACCCGACACATGATCTGGAGTTGGGGGCGGTTGTCTTCGCCCTCAATATTTGGCGACACTGCCTCTATGGGGTTCGATGTACCATTTACACGGACCATAAGAGTTTGAGGTACCTCATGGATCAGCAAAATCTGAACATGAGGCAGCGTCGGTGGCTAGATGTGGTGAAAGATTACGATTTTGAGATCCTCTACCACCCGGGGAAGTCCAACGTTGTGGCCGATGCTCTTAGTCGCAAGCCAACCCTGATTAGAGATGTTTGCTTGAGGATGACGGTAGTAACTCCACTGTTGGAACAGATCCGAGAGGCGCATTTCGAGGGTTTGAAGAGGAGCGCCGAAAGTGCGAGCGGATCATAGGCCAGGTGGCCTCATTTAACTATGACAGTTGTGGGCTGCTCACCCTACATGGGAGGGTCTGGGTACCGTATTAGGGCGGAGTACGACAGATTTTGAAGGATGAGGCCCACAAATCCTGGTTTTCTATCCATCCCGGGGTGATGAAGATGTATAGAGATCTCCGTCCTAACTATTGGAGACCCTGCATGAAGCGGGATGTAGCCTGGTACGTCGAGAGGTGCTTGACTTGCAGAAAGGTCAAGGCAGAGCACCAGCAGCCTCATGGAAAGACGCAGACGTTAGACATCCCTATATAGAAATGGGAAGATATTACCATGGATTTCATCACCAAGCTTCCCAGGACCACACGGGGAGTGGATTCCATATGGGTCATCGTGGATCGGTTGACCAAGAGTGCCCATTTCATACCGATCCAGGAGAGTATCTCGGCCAAGAAGTTGGACGACATTTATATTCAAGAGGTTGTAGCCGGACACAGAGTGCCAGTCTCCGTGATTTCTGACAGAGACGTACGGTTTACTTCCAGGTTCAGGAAGAAATTTCATGACGAGTTGGGTACTCGTCTACACTTTAGCACAACTTTTTACCCGCAGACGGATGGTTAGAGCGAGCGGACCATCCAAGCATTGGAGGATATGTTGTGGGCATGTGTTTTAGACTTTGGTGGTAGCTAGGATACCTACCTTCCCTTGGCAGAGTTTTTCTAAAATAATAGCTATTACGTGAGTATTGACCGTCCTCCCTTCGAGATGTTGTACGGGAGGAAGTGCAGGACCCTGATATGCTGGGGTGAGGTTGGGCAGAGGGTCATGGGGAGTACTAAAGTGGTACTCAAGACAACGGAGAGGATCCAGCAGGTCCGAAGCAGGCTTCAGACTGCTCAGAGTCGGCAGAAAAGTTATGTCGACAAGCACTGTTCGAACCTGGAGTTCCAGGTCGGGGATATGGTCCTCCTGAAGGTGTTTCCTTGGAAAGGTGTCATCCAGTTCAGGAAGTGGGGTAAGTTGGTCCCCAGATACATCGATCCTTTCAAGGTTGTAGCTCGTGTAGGCAAGGTGGCGTATAGGCTGGATCTGCCAGCCGAATTTAGCCAGATTCACAGCACCTTTCATGTCTCGCAGTTGCGGAAGTGCCTGGTAGACAATTCAGCAGTGTGCCTCTAGAGGATATTCAGGTGGATGACAGCCTGAACTACATCGAGCGGCCAATAGCTATCCTCGACAGGAAGTCGAAGGATCTGAGGAACAAGAGGTTCGAGTTGGTGAAGGTGCAATGGCAGCACCGCAAGGGCTCGTAATGGACTTGGGAGCCGAAAGACGAGATGAGAGAGAACTAACCCAACCTTTTTCCGGATATGGCGGCAGACTTCGAGGACGAAGTCTGAAATAAGTGGGGGAGAGGTATAACACCCGGTTCCCGATTCGTATTTTAAATATAAGTAATTGCATGTTTATCCTGGGACTCGATGGGTTAGAGGCCCAACTTGTCAAGTAGACTAGATTTTTGGACGTAGGTTTTAAGTAACCTACTCGACGAGTCGGGAGCCCGACTAAACGAGTAGGACTGCCTGGATGAAACCCTATGTGACATCCCCATTTTCACGGCTAGAAAAGACCGATTTTGTTTATGCTTTGTTTAAAAATCAGAGTAACATATTAAATAAAAGTGTTGCGGAATTTGTCCCAAAACAAAATATGATAAAAATTTATCAAAAGCATTTCCAAAGAAATGTAGTTCATTAAAAGACTTGGGATGTCATGTTCGTTACATATCAAAAGCATAAACAGTACAATATAAGCCTTACTACATTATTTCATATCTACAGGCCTATATTCGTAATCCCTCATCCAAAACATCACATCTATGTTCATGCACCACTACCTGTAATACAAGAAACTGAGTGGGTCAGGCTTGAGAGCCTGGTGAGCGCATAGGGTTTTCAATCCACAATAAATAAGTTCTTTAATTTCATCAATCAACAATAACCCGATTACCCGTTCCCGTTATCCTCACTTTACGTCCCTAAACACCTATCATAAGGGACCTAGCCTAAGGATCATCATCGGGATGGAAACTACTGCTAAGGGGATTCCTCAGCAATAAATGTCCTAAAGGCAACCATGTGGGGGATGGAGTACACCGGTGAACACATCGTTCACAAACACCTATAGGTTGTGAGCCTGTTAGTGTTCCACTGGACTGTCTAGAAGACTCCGTGGTTGTCATCCATACTCCGCTAGATGACAGAATCAACAACATCAACATCGACGCCTCTCATCATTTTATCACACATCACCTATTACATCTACCCATGTTTTACCCTAATATTTTTGTAGATATAAAATACATATACAGTTTAAATCATTGAAAACATGTATAAAAATGTTCATCCAGCATAGATAGCAAGTATTCAGATAATATGCACACATAGCACGTAATTTATAGTCTAGCTATTATTATTATTATTATTATTATTATTATTATTATTATTATTCTATAAGCGTTAAATAACACTCAATATAACTCATAATAATAGCCCAAATAATTATTTTAAGGACCTAATAACATTACTATAATTATTTGAAAGTTATATTAAAAATTGCATAGGCGTAGCTCACTTACAGCGGATTTTAAAGAAAACCGGGCTTTGCTCGGAGCAGCGTTTCTGAAACCGAAAGACCATTTTTCTCGGGACTCTGGGAGCCTCGGGGCTTCCTTAGGGTGCTAGGGGTTCACCTAGACTTTAGGGAGGGTTTGGAACCTTAGAGAGAGAAAGAAATCTAGAGAGAGAAAAAATTTGGTGTGCAAAACCGGCTGCCCTCGCACCCCTTTTATAGGTGCGAGGCTTCGCACTACGCGGGGCGTTCAGCAGCACTACGCGGGGCGTAGTCTCGGATAAGGTCAGCAGGTGGCAAGCTCCGGATGGTGCGATGTGGCTTAAGCTGGACCGAGGGATGGCTTGCGTATGTGGCGCGTTCCTAGCTCAGACACTGGGCGTAGCGAGGGGCGACGTGTCCTTCATCCGATGCGACCTCTGATCTGCGATGGACGGTCTAGATCACTGCCACGTCATCGATTCTTCATCAGGTCTCGCAATTTCATGCTTCAACTTTAAAGATTCATAACTTTCGCATACGAGCTCCGTTTTCGACGTTCTTTATATCCACGCGAAGGTGGGAACGTATTCTACAACTTTCATTTGGAATCGGTCGGCTAATTTTGACTTTATTTTAAAATTTATATTATTAACAGGCCGGGACAGGATTGGTCCATTAAAAATTCATAACTTCTTCATCCGACGTCCGTTTTTGCCCATCTTTTTCTCGTTACGCTACTATTAACAAGATCTTCGATTCTCGTTTAGGTCGTGTTGGCTAAAAACCGGTCGATCTATTATTTGAATTTCGGGCTATACACTGCTAATCCGAAACTTCGAAAAATCATAACTTCTTCATACGAAGTCAGATTTGGGCGTTCTTTTTATGGACGCTCTCGGTTTAAGGTATTCTAAAACTTTCGTTTAGATCTCTAAGGCTAAATCTCGCTCTATCGTAAATTCACTATTTACGCTTCCCGGTATCGTGTCGGTTCCGTCCCGAAAAACTTCAACGGGTCATAACTTCTTCGTTATAACTCGGATTTCGGCGTTCTTTATATCCCCAGAATCCTTGTTTTGACCACTACAATTTTATATAAAGATATCGGGCTTATCTCACACTTTAATTTTGACGCTTATTTTTATTCTTTATTAATTATACATTTATAATTAAATAATAAGCACATAAATACACATAATTCACATAATAATCCAATATTTCGTCTTTATTACTTCAAAAAGAGTTACAATAGTTGACCTAGACTATTACATTGTCAAAAATGCTTAGCCCCGAAACCCAGGCGTTACACCCTAATATTTAGGGTTTGCACCCTATTTAAATGCCTTAACTTGTCCCATTTCAGCCTCCATCGTCTCTCATAGTCCAGGAAAGCCCTAACTCGAAACCGTAAAGCATTTGGAGTGTCCTTGAGCCATTTTTGTCTATTTTGTGGTTGTATAAAGCTTGAAGAAATAAGTGGAAGCTTTGGGGGGGGGGGGGGTGGGTTCCAGAAGAAGCAAGTAGATCCTGAGGTTTTGCTTCATTTCTAGCTTATTCAAGGTAAAAAGCTTCAACCTTGACTTCTCATTTGTTAGATCTTCTTTAGGGCTTGAATCTTGTCATTTTTGGGGCATTTCTAAGTCACCTTCGGGTTTAGAGCATAATATAGAGTGTTGACTTCAGATGTGGAACCATTGAGGCTCCCCATGGCATAAAGGTGCCAACTTTATGGCCATGGTAGTCCCATGCACCATATAAACCTCTTTTTAGGATGATTTGAGCCAAATCCCCCATGCATGAACGTCAAGTTTGTAAATTTACGTGTAATATGGACCCTAGGAGGTCAAATCTATGTTTTGAATGCATTAAGCCAGACTGAAGTCGACTGAATAGTCTTGGACATGGAGGGACTCGGCGAGTCGGGTTGCAGTTTTCCCCAAACCTCTTCTGATAATGGGAAATTTGTTGAGCTGGAAGAACACCCATCCAGTTGGGTTCATTGTGGGCTTGAAGATCATGGAACTCAGCGAGGTCATGAATAGAACTCGACGAGTTCAAGGCTATGTCCCAACTGCATGAAGAAAAACTCGACGTGTTCATAAGGAACTCGGCGAGTCCAAGACTAGAAGTGCCTTCTTGCATGAATAAGGACTCGGCGAGTCAGTGGTAAAAAGTCCCGACTTTGTATGAAAGAGAACTCGACGAGTTCTTGAAAGACTCGGCTGATGGGTTTTGGTATACTACAACATCCTATGGTGCACATACAACCCTAAAAGCTTTGGATCTATGTTTTCTCTAATTAGACATGCAATATTGTTTCCAAAGCATTAAGCCTGCAACTAGCATACAATTGATATAAACAACATAGAATTGAGTTATAGGGTTATGTCTTTGTTGTAGCTTGTAGTTTTCTTGAGTTTGGCCTTTAAGAACTTAGTGCTCCAAGTGTTGCACCTCAAATTAATCATAACACACCTAGAACAAAGGATGACTTTTGAGAGAGTATCCTAACACCAAAATCGGCTCAATGATCTCCAAGAACACTAGTGTATCTAGAACTCAGTTTTGGATGCTAAGGGGCTTCTTATATAGTGTGGCAAGATTAGGGCTACACCATGTAAACCCTAATGTGTATGACCTTCCATATTCCTTAGGCTCCATGGGTTTAAACCCCCATGGATCATCCATGGGTTGTAACATTGGTTTAGCCCAACCTAAAGAATCATGGATCATTAGCCCACACCATAAGAATAAATGATTTATCTATCAACCCCTTATATTTAATTAGTCTCTTTTGATCACAAAAATTAATTCCAAAATAATTCTTGATCAAAAATAATTAAATAATATGATTTCATATTAATATATTAGAACTTATAATATATTAATAAATCATAAATAACCTCTTCTTAAAAGTCCATCCTATCAAATTGTCCTGATGATATGCAACCCAAATGGACCATGCTACTCTCGGGTCAAGTACATACCAATTATAGTTATGGTCTTAGACACCTAATCCAACAGTCTTCCACTTGGATAAGTCTAATAACTATTATTGCAAGTACGACTTAAAACCCGACTAGCAATCGTAGCTCTTAAAAGCCGTTGTCAAACTCTGACCTACTCAATGACACGTCCATTAGATAAGGGATCATATATACCTCCATTCTAGATATCATATGGACATTAGACATGAATTTTAATCATTTTCTCTGTCCATCTATTGTTTCCTGATTTTCGATTTATGAAGACCGACTAATTGAACAAATCAAATAAGTCTAGGCTTGGCCAAGCACTTAGGGGTGTCATCACTAAATTATCGAGGGGCCCACATATATCGCTTTTATCCACATGTGGTAAAAGGAACGGATAAACTTCGACCCAAATGCTTGCTTATACTTACTCATCAAATTACACACAACAATATGTTTTATAACACCAAGTTACTGGTGCGTTTACATACGTCAATGTGCAACCGACTCGTAACTACAACTCACATGTCTCCGTTTCAAGAATATAAAATATTATCATCTTACAATCACCCATGATAAAATCCATGAAGTGATTCAGATGAGCGTGGGTTGAATCCAATACTCGAATCTTATTCCAAGAGTACTGATGAACACTGCATCCATGTCTAAAACACCTAGATAAACTACAGACCCGTTTTTGACAGTCTTGCCTCAATACCTACTTCCAAAGTATGATCGACTGTGGATGGTTTGAATAACCTAGTTATTCCGGAAGTCAAAACATGCAAAGTGAAACACAAGAATAATACTAATCCTATATGGCCCCGAAACTTTTGAGTCCTATATTGATTACCCATTATTCATCATATAATATTTCGAATAATCAACTTAATACTTGAATTAAAACAATAGTTGTCCCATGCTCCAAACATGCACACTATGTTTATATATGGTCCTTAATTTGTGAAATAAATCAATTGACAACATTTCAATGATGCTCATTTCATAATACCAAATCCTTATTGCAAGTGTAAGAATTCCAAATTATTGTCACTGCTAGAAAGTGTCAAATTCTAAACTGTCATGCAATGATTCTTTTGTAATGTCTAGGTACCAAAAGTCATAGAGACTTGACCCACGATATTACAAAATAATCCTTTGGAGATTGCTATAAGACAATGCCATGGAAATGAAGTCTCAAATTCAAAGTACATTCCTTTGAACATCCTTCTTGCATAAAAGTTTCTAACTTTCTCATCTATTCTTCAACCCAAATATGGAAACATTGCCATACGACAACTCATTATTAATAGATTCCTGTCTATTCATAATAATGTAAATATGGTCCATCCATTACTATACTTCCAGCTGTCCTTAAGCGACCAATCCTTGGAAAACCTTAGATTGTCCTTAACAGTTGTTTATCTGCTTTAGTTATATCTAGTTCTATTCCTTTTTCCCTCTTAATGCCCTATGGCACTTGTAAAATTAGAACACGAGAATATTATAGCATATGTAATCGATCTTATACCCGAAGCATATGGGATGTGATTCATAATGTCTAACATAAAGACATGATACCTGATTCGTCTTTTGCTATAATATTTCTATTTTCCATGTTCTCATAATTCGAATTATGAAGAGGAATGTCATAATTATAATCAAATTTTGAGAACGCAATTAACATTTCCACATATAGAATTTCCTTATATTGAACCATTCCAACCTAACATTCATATATATATATATATATATATATATATATATATATATATATATATATATATATATATATATATATATTTGACTAAATTTGATTAAAAAACTCAATCCAAGCTTTTAGATTTTGAAATGAAGTATAATTTCCTCACCCTTAATTATAGAAAAACAACTTTTGAAACCCTGTAATTTTGCGATTTGAAACCTTTTTTTCCTATAACTAACATTGCTAACTTGCAACACTTAAAGTAATAATTGTGATCCCCACTAGCATAATAATTACATTCTCATTAGCAAAAAACTTATGCTCCCACTAGCTTTGACATGTATTCAGAAATCAACTCGACTTCTAGAAATCAATACTTATTGACTTCCTTACTAAAGTTCATATTTCTGACACGAGATGCTTTGATAAGACTTTATCTAGGCTTCTTAAACTCATACACCTTTCCTTAGATAGCTCACATGTGTGTCTAAAATTTTTTAGAACTTACATCAATAAGTCTCAAATGTTTAGACCTTTTCCATTTCTCACAATTCAAACTATGAAGAGGGATGCCATAATCATAATCTAATTTGAGAATGCAAATATCACAATTACTATCTCCTTAAAATCTACTTAGTGAAAGCGTTTCCTCACAATCATTTTCATGAATTGGAGAGAAACCTTATGACACTTAGATTTTATGGTGTATGTGTTCCTATCCATGTGAATTTGTCATAACCATAATCACAAGACAAGGTTAGTGACAAATCCAAACTCATATGGACTGAACTTGTTTAATATTAATTTGTTGCCACCTGGCAGCACAAGGGCCTGCCATTGCTTCCTAGTTATTGCCTTATGCAAACAATTGAGAACTCATAGAACTCACATGCATAGTCAACTTTAACTGGAATGAGCACAGAAACAAGAATATGTCAACACAATAGGTTACAAACCACAAGTCGTGTGCTTATGTTTAACAATAGGTTTATTCTTGAGTAGTTCTTGAAACTTGTCAAGATCTTTAAGACTCCAACTGACCTCTTGACATATAAGATTCTATTTTCATGAACTATTCCTTGACAAACAAATATTCAAGAGTTAGTGTGGATTCTAATCAAGACTAACACTTCACACCATTGGCATTAGTTGGTATTTGTTTTGTCCAAAACATCAAAACTTACCAATTTCAAATGTACAAGAGTAGAAAACATTTTACTCTACATTTGATAAGTGTTATAAACCTTTCTTAAGATTATGTCACTCAAGGCTCAATCTTGGAGTATGACTATAAGACTCGATTTGGAACGAAGTATGATTCACCTTTTTGATTTAACCATTCCAACAATTCATGATTCCTCTTCTTAGCCACATAAATGCACTAAGATGACCTTAGAGGATCAATTGTGATATGGTTTTCATAATCATTAAGATGATCATAAAACACGATACTAATGTACTCTCCCATCTTTTCAGATTGGAGAAACTTTTATCTTTCTGCCTAATTTGATTATTCTCATTCGTTCTGCCATACATTGAAACTTTTCCAATGTTCGGAATTATACTTAAACTTGTAAGCATAACCATATTTACTAAACTTTAGTAAATCATGACAAATAGTCTTATCGTTCTCTGTGGTGGACCTGACCCGCGCACACCCAATGTACCCGATCCCCTAGTCCTTCACTTGACTCACATATACATATGAACAAGGAATTAGTCTTAATTTAACAAATATGAAGGTTCTCATTTATCACACACTACAAGTTGCATGATTCCAAGTTTCTATCCAACTGAAACTTGGGTGAGGAGAATCTTTCCTTATTTAGTAAATTTTGACTCTACCACAAACGAAAAAAACAAATTCATATTGCTAACATAGAAACATACAAACATCAATTTTCACAAATGCCATTGCAAGGAGATATAATAAAATAAAATAAAAATTTTATTTATTTATAAAATACAGAAAAACTCTTCCTTACAATGCAATTACAAATGAAAACTATGTTATTACAAATTTCTAAGCAATCTATCATAACTCTTAAGCAGCAGCTCAAAAATCCGATCATCAAACCATGCGGTTGAAATCCATCCTCGCGGCCAGATTCAACATACTCTTCCTTTAAGCTTCGTTCCTTTTGCATGATCCTACAAAACATCAAAATGCAACCTTGTCACATCATGTATTAAGAATCAACAATTAGGAACTTAATAGAGTTAGATAGTGGACTTACCTGAAACAGAACCATACAATCTGACTAAAGTTCTCAGGTAGTCAGGGCAACTTCGATTCCAATGTACCTTTCCTTGGCAATAGAAACAAACAGGCTCATTGGGAATGACATAAGGAACAATCTCGGATTTGGCCTTTCCCTTATGATCAAAACTATTGATCATGGCCAATTCTTTTCCTTTAGGAGAAGGAATCATTCCTGGGATATCAATGTCATTACCCATGTCATCTTGAGAGGTAGATTTTCTAGTCAAATTTGCTTGACCATTGCGTCAAATCATTGTTGATACATCAGTAATCAGCAAATAAGTAAGTTCAATAAGGGTCATGTCGTGAACTGTTACATAGTAGTCTTTAACAAACTGACTTCATACCCAGTCATGTCGTGAACTATTACATAGTAGTCTTTAACAAACTGACTTCATACCCAGTCGATAGCCAAATTCCTTGGGAACACGACACCCAACATTCCCAGCTTGTCAATGTGTGACTTCATATCCAAGACATGTGCACACATAGACTTTCCATCCTTATGTTTGCTATCCAATAAGGCTTGAGTGATTTTGAACTTTTTCAAGTCTTCGAACTTGTGGGTTAGGGAGAATAATTGGAAGAGGTGGAGCAAATGAACTATGATATTGTGGAACATCATCTTCATGTGGAAAGCTTGTTCCGAAAGGTTTGGGATGACCATAGTTGTCTGAACTAGACATCTATAATGGGAGAAATTCAAGTTAGTTGATTTAAGTCCTAAATATAACACCCAAATGAAATATTAAGGCTAGGACCCAACACAATATTTTACAATCAGGAAGAGGGATGTCATAATCCGAATGCAAAATATTTGAAGGTAGGTAAATGACGATTTACCAATTTCCACCACAAAAAACGAAATAGAATTTTAGGTTTTAAGTGAATTGAAACTCCTAGATCCTTTGAGATTCATTGAACTTTTCAATGACATGTTTAAATCTCGATTGTGCCCTTCAAGTTTGTGACTGGGATGCCGAGGATCACAAACAAGGTGTGAATAATCATGCAAATAAGCTTGGTACACTCAATGTTACATCCACCTAATCAATGTGTGGGCTAACCACACACGCTCCATTGATCTATGATTAATATCAAGCTACCATTTGCCACGCACTGTCAGTCCCAGATTAGTGTGTCGGTTAACCATACACGCTCCACTAATGACTTAACAAGGTGCAAAGTGCAATTTCATGGGTTAGCACCATATTCACATTTTCCTAAGTAACTAAGATTTGGAATGTATAAGTTTTTAGTTACTTAGTATTTCATTATACTTTTAATGTGAATTTAAATGTCCTGTCAAATCCGTTCGACTAACGACCCCCCACCAGTTAAGGAAGCGGTGGGTGAGAGTGGAGACCCATTAAACTGCCATTTTGTAGGCAGTAATGTAGCACCTGATTCCTAGTATGTATTTGTGGTTATTAAATCTCTTTATTTTGCATAATTAGCCTTGGACTCGGCGAGTTGAAGGACTGACTCGCCGAGTAGAAGCGGGACTAGACGCGGGATCTACTCGGTCTACTCGGCGAGTAGGTCCGATGGACTCGGCGAGTAGACCCTGTTTGGACTTAAACCCTAACCCGGGTGTTTGCACCCTATTTAATCGATCTAACCCAGCCTCCACTTCCCTTAGCACTCCCAGAGACCTATAGAACGAAACCCTAGCCTCCTTTGTGTCCTTGTGAGTGATTGTTAGCATTTTGAAGGTGATTTGGGGCTTGGGAGAAGAAGGAGAAGATTGAAGAGTGCAAGAAGGGAAGAAGATCCGGAATCTACTCTGTGAAGGGCTTCTATTCAGGTAGAAAAGACCCTAACTTGATCTTTAGCTCGTTAGTCCCCTTTTGTCCCTAGGAAAAGAGGTTTTAAGCCCTAAGAACCTAAATCTCTATGTGTTTATGGCTAATGTTCTGCAAGGACTTAGGATTTGGACCTTTTGGACTTCATAGTAGCATAAAGTCTCTGTGGTTGAGGTAGTGGAAGTCCCCATTGAGCATAGGACCTCTTGTATAGCTTGGAAGTGCATGTTTGAGCTCATAGAGCCATGCATGCACGTAAAGTTTACAACTTTACGTGGTAAATAAGCCCTAGGACCATGGATCTATGGTCTGGAAGTGTTGCATGTCCCAGATATGGCCTACTCAGGAAGTGGGTCGAAGGACTCGGCGAGTCCCAAAGTGGAACTCGGCGAGTTCTATGAAGATGGTCGTCGACTCGGCGAGTTGGATGAACAAACTCGGCGAGTCCTATGAAGATTGCCTGGAACTCGCCGAGTAGTTCTTCAAACTCGGTGAGTAATATGAACATCCACAGATCACGAGGGGTTTAAGCGTCGAAGGCTCAACCCTTCGTACATGTGCACGGAATTAACCGTATAACGTAGTCCCGAAACCCCTCAAACCCTCAAATGGGGTGTTTGGTGTGGATTGGAAGCGAGCAAAGGACCAGCTTGAGGAACTGGGCGAGTTGCTCGTAGGACTCGGCGAGTTGGTACTCGAGTCGGCCCCAAAGTCCCGGATAGCGAGTCAGGGGTGACTCAATGAGTGAAAAGAGGGACCTGGTGAGGGGGGACCGGATCAGTGAGAGATGGACTCGGCGAGTTGCTCTCTGGACTCGGCGAGTCCAGTCAACTGGAAGTTGACTTTGACCTGGTCTTTGACTTGGTGAGGGATAAAAGGGTCATTTTACCCTAAGAACATCTAGCGTGTTTGACTGATCGTTTTGTGGGAATTACAGTCGAGGGACGTTAGCAGCAGTAGCAGTAGACAGCCAATTCCCACACAGACCAGCAACCTATTCGAGGTGAGTTACCTCCCAGTAGCGGTGGGTCTACGGCCACAATGCCGGCCCACCAGTAGGAGTTGTATGTTAGATGATTGTCTTTGTGATATCATCTAGGTTGCTACTATCTGATATGTTATATGCTAGCATGATATGTTATATGTGATAATAGTAGAGTTCGGTTGTTAGGACCGGAGGGTGGTCAGACACCCCAGAAATGTCTGACAGTACGTGATGATATGTTTGCATGCTGGCCTGTTATGTTATTTGCGATAGTGGTAGGAGGAGGGGACTAGTCCCCGAGGGTCGGTTGTTAGGACCGATGGGTAGTCAGCACCCCAGAATGGCTTGACATGGGTATTCAGCACCCCAGAATGGCTTGACATGGGTAGTCAGCACCCCATAATGGCTTGACACGGGTAGTCGGCACCCCAGAATGGCCGTACCGGGTAGTCAGGCACCCCAGAATAGCCTGGCAGTTTGCGTGTAATAGTTTGTATGGTATGTGGTACGATGGGGGAACTCACTAAGCTTTGTGCTTACAGTTTGCAGTTTTGGTTTCAGGTACCTCTTCGTCGAAGGGGAAGGAGCCGGCGTGGTAGCCGCACATCATGCACACACACTGGTTTCCGCACTTACGAGATTCTCTGGGATTTATACTCTGATATTTTGATGATTGTATGATTTGACTTTCAGACATGGCTTACGTTTTGTTATGATTTGATCAAACAATGTTTTTAACTATTAATGTTTTTCTAAAGTAATGTTTTTAAAACGAAATTTTTAGATGTGAAATTTGGGTCGTTACAAGTTGGTATCAGAGCCCTGGTTTGAGGGATTCGGACTCACCTTCGGGGGTGTCTGAACTAAAATCGAGGGATTAAAAGATTTTTAAAAGAAAATGTTTTCTAAAATTGAGAAAAGAGTTTAAGAAAGAACGAAGTGTGTGATGTGTGCGACCAGCCGAGCTCAAGTAAGTATTCCCCAAAGTACCCATACAAGTTTATGTTATGTTTATCAGCTTTTGTAGAACAACATGCTAGAATAGGACTAAGGATCTAGGAGTGATGCCTTAAGTGCCTGCTTTATGTGTTCCAGCTATATGAGAATTGCATGCTAGTATAGAGTAGACAACAGTAGGGTAGCCTGTTAGGGTGTGCCTGATAGTATGAGTTAGCACGGTGTGCTAGTTCAGTTTTTCTCTATGAGAGCGGAATTGCTTGAGGTTGTTTCCCTTGTCTGAATGCTGCTTGCTTCGTGCTATGTGGGACTCCGAATAATGGGAATTAGCCATTAGGCGAATACGTCACGTCACATGTGATCAGAATTGAATAATCTTATAGTACCGGATTTGATCCTACTGCGCAGCTCTTGTTTGAGTCCAACCGTTGTAGGGACGAGTCGGGTACTCGAAGGATTATATGAGTCTCGTCGCATGTGATGATATTCGGGTGATGGCTAATTGGCATTACAAGGAGGCCTGCAGCAGCTGAGGACTGGATTGAGTAGAGACAGAGATTTCCCTAGGGCGAGCCTAGGATGAGTATAGTAGTGATCAGCCTTAGTGAAAGGGATCTGGTGGAGTCGAGGCAGTCTTTGAAGAAGGTACGGATAGATGTGGAAGGTAGTATGGGCCCGTACTACTGAAAGCAGAGGATCCGTACCCGAACCAAGGAAGGCCAAGACAAGACTAGGGAACTTGTAAGTAGATGGGATCCCTCAGGAAGTATCAGTATCTCTAATTATTGTTGTGGTGTATCGCAGAATGGTGGTACTTCGTTCGAGGCCGGTAGATGGCGGTTCAGGAGAGGGGTCAGGTTCGGGATCAGGTTCCGAGCCGGTAGATGAGGGACTACGCGAGTTCATCGCGTCAGAGATCACTAGAGGCATCCTTGAGTCGACCCCCATCCTCTTTGGGACGATCAAGGAAGGGATCATGGAGTTGATGGAGGATCGCATGCGAGCGTTCAGGAGTGATTTGGCATCTAGCCACTCAGGATCTCGCACACTGTCCTTCAAGGACTTCAGGGGAAGTGGTGCGCCGAATTTCCATGGGGTGAAAGACCCCATTGCTGCCAGGCGATGAATTGCAGACATCGAGTCTGCCCAGTTGACTAGCTTCTGCCCCGAGGGGTCGAAGTTGAGGTATGCAGCCGGGTGTTTACGGGATCGAGCTCGAGATTGGTGGGAGTAATTGGGTGACTCGTTGGGAGCCTCATCTATCGAGGCTATGACCTGGTCGGACTTCGTGACCAGGTTCAGGGCAGAGTTTGCGCCGGCTGTCGAGCTTCAGCAGCTGGCCAAGGAGTTTCTGGATATGTGACAGACGACGGAGATTATGGTGGAGATCACCGCCAAGTTCCAGGAGAGGGCTTTTTTGGTGCCCCAGTATGCTGGTGACGAGGATATGAGGAGGACTCGTTACCACGATATGCTACGAGCTGACATCCGGGAGCATGTTAGCTTTTTGGCTTGCCCTACCTTGGACTCTATGATTGCCAGGGCGAGGGAGAGGGAGATAGATTTGGAGCACATCCGGAAATGGAAATTGGAGGAGGGACAGGCAGGAGGGGCTTCGGGGAAGAAGCCCAAGGGATCAGATGGTAGGCCGAAAGGCCAGTCAGGACCGAGTCGCTGCAGGAAATACGGCAGGCCGCACGAGGGGGCGTGCAGGATGGGATCGTCAGGCTGCTACAAGTGCGGAAAGCCTGGGCACATCAGTAGGGATTGCACTGCTCCGGCAGCAGTCATTCAGACATCAGAGTTGCTGTGTTTTCACTGCAACCAGAGGGGCCACAAGAAGGCCAATTGCCCCTAGTTGACAGTTTCAGCGCCAGTAAAGGCGCCAGCTCCAGCGACCCTGCGGAGCACGGATGGCCGGCAGGGCAAGGCAGAGGCTCTGGTGGTGAGGAGCCGAGCATTCCAGTTGACTACCGAGGAGGCACGCGCCGCACCCGATGTGGTGACGGGTATGATTCTTTCCCTCTAATTTTATTTTTATGATGTTATGATATTGATATGTGCTCCGTATGTATATGTATGCATTAGGATCGTTCCATGTGAACGACATCCCAGTTCAGGTATTGTTTGACTCGGGTGCATCCCGATCGTTTGTTTCTCTTGCGCTTAGCAAGAAGTTTCATGAGACTTCGGGCGAGTTAGATTGCCCTTTAGAGGTAGAGATTGCTGATGATCGATCGGTGCGAGCATCGATGGTGTTTCGAGATTGCGTGCTGTGTTTGTTTGAGAAGCGTTACTTGGTAGACTTGGTTCCCATTCCGTTGCGCGGGAACAAGGTGATCATTGGCATGGATTGGTTGAGCCCTAATGGGGCGGTGATAGATTGTGCGCAACAGCTAGTGTGGTTCAGGACCCCAAGCGGGGGAGAGTTAGTGATTCATGGTGAGAAGCCTCAGTGTGGACCCACTGTATGTTTAGCCGCGAGGGCCAGGCGCTACCTTCAGCAGGGATGCGCAGGATATGTCGCGTATGTGATGGATACCCGGGAGGCAGGCAAGGTGACAGTGAGTGAGGTTCCGTTGGTTCGAGATTTTGCGGATGTTTTCCCGGAGGAGCTACCTGGAATACCTCCGGAGCGACAGGTGGAGTTCAGGATTGACCTTGTTCCTGGTGCGGCTCCGGCAGCCAAGGCACCGTATCGGTTGGCTCCTCCCGAGATGCAGGAGTTGTCTACGCAGCTGCAGGAGCTGTTAGACAAGCGATTTATTCGTCCGAGCAGTTCGCCTTAGGGAGCCCCGATCCTATTTGTGAAAAAGAAGGATGGGTCGCATCGGATGTGTATAGATTACTGGGAGCTGAACAAGGTAATGGTGAAGAACCGTTACCCACTCCCGAGGATTGATGACCTCTTTGATCAGCTTCAGGGAGCATCTTGGTTCTCCAAGATTGACTTGCGCTCGGGTTACCATCAGATGAGGGTCAGGGAGGAGGATGCACAGAAGACCGCGTTTCGGACGCGCTATGGCCACTATGAGTTTGTGGTGATGCCGTTTGGGCTCACCAATGCTCCTGCCGCGTTCATGGACCTCATGAACCGCGTATGCAGACCGATGCTGGATCGGTCTGTGATAGTCTTTATCGATGACATCTTGGTATATTCCAAGACTCAGGAGGAGCACGAGGAACACCTGAGGGAGGTGTTGGAGACCCTGAGGAGGGAGAGCTTGTATGCCAAGTTCTCCAAGTGTGAGTTCTGGTTGCGCGAGGTGCAATTTCTTGGACACCTCATCAACCAGAACGGGATTCTGGTCGATCCGGCCAAGGTTGAGGCCGTGATGAGATGGGAGGTTCCGAAGTCTCCATCTGAGATTCAGAGTTTCCTGGGATTGGCAGGCTACTATCGGAGATTTATTCAGGATTTCTCCAAGATAGCCGTGCCCCTGACACGACTGACGAAGAAAGTCGTGGTCTTTCGATGGGGGCCCGAGCAGCAGGCTGCATTTGAGACGCTGAGACAGAGATTGTGCGAGGCGCCAATCTTGGCCCTGCCAGAGGACGTAGAGGATTTTGTGGTTTATTGTGACACGTCCATTTCTGGGATGGGCGCGGTACTGATGCAGAGGGGGCATGTCATTGCCTACGCTTCGAGGCAGCTCAAGCCTCATGAGGCGAACTACTCGACGCATGATTTGGAGTTGGGGGCGGTGGTTTTTGCCCTCAAGATCTGGCGACATTACCTCTACGGGGTTCGATGTACCATCTACACGGACCATAAGAGTTTGAGGTACCTCATGGATCAGCCGAATCTGAACATGAGGCAGCGTCGGTGGTTGGATGTGGTGAAGGATTATGATTGCGAGATCCTTTACCACCCGGGGAAGGCCAACATGGTGGCCGATGCGCTTAGCCGCAAGGCGGCGCCGATCAGGGACGTCTGCTTGAGGATGACCGTGGTGACTCCCCTGTTGGAGCAAATTCGGGAGGCTCAGCAGGAGGCTATCAAGGAGGAACATCGGAAAAGCGAGCGTGTAGTAGGTCAGGTGTCCTCCTTTGACTATGATAGCCGAGGATTATTGACATTACACCGTAGGGTGTGGGTGCCGTATCACGGGGGTCTCCACCAGACTTTGATGGAGGAGGTGCACAAGTCCCGATTCTCTATTCAACCCGGGGCGACGAAGATGTATAGGTATCTTTGTCTAGATTACTGGTGGCCCTGCATGAAGCAGGATGTGGCATGGTACGTCGAGCGGTGTTTGACTTGCAGGAAGGTCAAGGCCGAACATCAGAGACCGCATGGCAAGATGCAGCCGTTGGACATTCCACTGTGGAAATGGGAAGAGATCACGATGGATTTTATCACGAAGCTTCCCAGGACCGCACATGGAGTGGATTCGATTTGGGTCATCGTGGATAGATTGACCAAGAGTGCTCATTTTATTCCGATTCAGGAGAGCATATCGGCCGAGAAATTGGCCGACATCTATATCAGGGAGATTGTGGCGCGGC
Source organism: Lactuca sativa (assembly GCF_002870075.4). Classification (NCBI taxonomy): domain Eukaryota; kingdom Viridiplantae; phylum Streptophyta; class Magnoliopsida; order Asterales; family Asteraceae; genus Lactuca; species Lactuca sativa. The sequence continues at coordinate 171,439,140 of NC_056624.2, read as the reverse complement.
ACGGGGTGCCGGTATCGGTGATCTCGGACAGGGATGTGCATTTTACTTCCAGATTTTGGAAGAGATTCCATGACGAGTTGGGCACTCGTCTGCATTTTAGCACCGCCTTTCACCCGCAGACGGATGGCCAGAGCGAGCGGATCATCCAGACTCTGGAGGATATGCTGCGGGCGTGCGTGCTAGACTTCGGTGGTAGCTGGGATACCTATCTTCCCCTGGCCGAGTTCTCATACAACAACCGCTACCACGCGAGTATTGATCGTCCTCCATTTGAGTTGTTGTACGGACGAAGCTGTAGGACCCCGATATGCTGGGGTGAAGTTGGCCAGAGGGTCATGGAGAGCACCGAAGTGGTGCTCAAGACGACCGAGAGGATTCAGCAGGTCCGGAGCAGGCTTCAGACTGCTCAGAGTCGGCAGAAAAGTTACGCCGACAAGCGTCGGTCCGACTTGGAGTTTCAAGTTGGGGATATGGTTCTCCTGAAGGTGTCGCCTTGGAAAGGCGTCATCCGATTCAGGAAGCGGGGCAAGTTGGGACCAAGATTCATCGGACCGTTCAGGGTTGTAGCCCGGGTGGGCAAGGTGGCGTATAGGTTGGATCTGCCAGCCGAGCTCAGCCAGATCCACAGCACTTTCCATGTCTCTCAGCTGCGAAAGTGCTTAGTGGACAATTCAGCGGTAGTGCCGTTGGAGGATATTCAGGTTGATGATAGCCTGAATTACATTGAGCGCCCAGTCGCAATCCTCGACAGGAAGTGGAAGGATTTGAGGAACAAGAGGGTGGAGCTAGTGAAGGTGCAATGGCAGCACCACAAGGGTTCGGAATGGACTTGGGAGCTGGTGGATGAGATGATGGAGCACTATCCCGAGCTGTTTCAGGATCGAGCCGCAGACTTCGAGGACGAAGTCTAAAATAAGTGGGGGAGATTTGTAGCACCTGATTCCTGGTATGTATTCGTGGTTATTAAATCTCTTTATTTTGCATAATTAGCCTTGGACTCGACGAGTTGAAGGACTGACTCGCCGAGTAGAAGCGGGACTAGACGCGGGATCTACTCGGTCTACTCGGCGAGTAGGTCCGATGGACTCGGCGAGTAGACCCTGTTTGGACTTAAACCCTAACCCGGGTGTTTGCACCCTATTTAATCGATCTAACCCAACCTCCACTTCCCTTAGCACTCCCAGAGACCTGTAGAACGAAACCCTAGCCTCCTTTGTGTCCTTGTGAGTGATTGTTAGCATTTTGAAGGTGATTTGGGGCTTGGGAGAAGAAGGAGAAAATTGAAGAGTGCAAGAAGGGAAGAAGATCCGAAATCTACATTGTGAAGGGCTTCTATTCAGGTAGAAAAGACCCTAACTTGATCTTTAGCTCGTTAGTCCACTTTTTTTCCCTAGGAAAAGAGGTTCTAAGCCCTAAGAACCTAAATCTCTATGTGTTTATGGCTAATGTTCTGCAAGGACTTCGGATTTGGACCTTTTGGACTTCATAGTAGCATAAAGTCTCTGTGGTTGAGGTAGTGGAAGTCCCCATTGAGCATAGGACCTCTTGTATAGCTTGGAAGTGCATGTTTGAGCTCATAGGGCCATGCATGCACGTAAAGTTTACAACTTTACGTGGTAAATAAGCCCTAGGACCATGGATCTATGGTCTGGAAGTGTTGCATGTCCCAGATCTGGCCTACTCAGGAAGTGGGTCGAAGGACTTGGTGAGTCCCGAAGTGGAACTCGGCGAGTTCTATGAAGATGGTCGTCGACTCGGCGAGTTGGATGAACAAACTTGGTGAGTCCTATGAAGATTGCCTGGAACTCGCCGAGTAGTTCTTCAAACTCGGCGAGTAATATGAACATCCACAGATCACAAGGGGTTTAAGCGTCGAAGGCTCAACCCTTCGTACCTGTGCACGGAATTAACCGTATAACGTAGTCCCGAAACCCCCAAACCCTCAAATGGGGTGTTTTGGTGTGGATTGGAAGCGAGCAAAGGACCTGCTCAAGGAACTCAGCGAGTTGCTCGCAGGACTCGACGAGTTGGTACTCGAGTCGGTCCCAAAGTCCCGGATAGCGAGTCAGGGGTGACTCAGTGAGTGAAAAGAGGGACCTAGTGAGGGGGGACCGGATCTGTGAGGGATGGACTCGGCGAGTTGCTCTTTGGACTCGGCGAGTCCAGTCAACTGGAAGTTGACTTTGACCTGGTCTTTGACTTGGTGAGGGGTAAAAGGGTCGTTTTACCCTAAGAACATCTAGCGTGTTTGACTGATCGTTTTGTGGGAATTACAGTCGAGGGACGTTAGCAGCAGTAGACAACCAATTCCCACACAGACCAGCAACCTATTCGAGGTGAGTTACCTCCCAGTAGCGGTGGGTCTACGGCCACAATGCCGGCCCACCAGTTGGAGTCGTATGTTAGATGATTGTCTTTGTGATATCATCTAGGTTGCTACTATATGATATGTTATATGCTAGCATGATATGTTATATGTGATAATAGTAGAGTTCGGTTGTTAGGACCGGAGGGTGGTCAGACACCCCAGAAATGTCTGACAGTACGTGATGATATGTTTGCATGCTGGCCTGTTATGTTATTTGCAATAGTGGTAGTAGGAGGGGACTAGTCCCCGAGGGTCGGTTGTTAGGACCGATGGGTAGTTAGCACCCCAGAATGGCTTGACATGGGTAGTCAGCACCCCAGAATGGCTTGACATGGGTAGTCAGCACCCCAGAATGGCTTGACACGGGTAGTCGGCACCCCAGAATGGCCGTACCGGGTAGTCAGGCACCCCATAATAGCCTGGCAGTTTGCGTGTAATAGTTTGTATGGTATGTGGTACGATGGGGGAACTCACTAAGCTTTGTGCTTACAGTTTGCAGTTTTGGTTTCAGGTACCTCTTCGTCGAAGGGGAAGGAGCCGGCGCGGTAGCCGCACATCATGCACACACACTGGTTTCCGCACTTACGAGATTCTCTGGGATTTATACTCTGATATTTTGATGATTGTATGATTTGACTTTCAGACATGGCTTACGTTTTGTTATGGTTTGATCAAACAATGTTTTTAACTATTAATGTTTTTCTAAAGTAATGTTTTTAAAACGAAATTTTTAGACGTGAAATTTGGGTCGTTACAAGTTAAGTGAGTTAGATCTGATCCCACATCGGTTGGGAAGGAGAACTAAGCATTCCTTATAAGGGGTGTGGATACCTTCCCTATCACAACGCGTTTTAAAGCCGTGAGGGCAGCAGATCCCATAAGAACTCTGCAGTTAAGCGTGCTCGGGCGGGAGTAGTACCAGGATGGGTGACCCCCTGGGAAGTCCTCGTGCCGAGTGGCCCAAAGCGGACAATATTGTGATACGTGCCAGAGGGGGGTGTTACAAATGGTATCAGAGCCAGGGCACAGGTCGATGTGTTCGACGGGGACGTCGAACCCTATAATGGGGGGTGAAAGTGGGTTAGATCTGATCCCACATCGGTTGGGAAGGAGAAATAAGCATTCCTTATAAGGGGTGTGGATACCTTCCCTATCACAACGCGTTTTAAAGCCGTGAGGGCAGCAGATCCCATAAGAACTCTGCAGTTAAGCGTGATCGGGCGGGAATAGTACCAGGATGGGTGACCCCCTGGGAAGTCCTCGTGCCGAGTGGCCCAAAGCGGACAATATTGTGATACGTGCCAGAGGGGGGTGTTACAAGTAACCTTATACCCCCCTTATAGTCTGGCTTCGTGAATGAGGCCTACTAACGGTGAGACTGACTTTACTGTTATATATATATATATATATATATATATATATATATATATATATTAAACCTATAATATTATAATAGTATAAGGGTTGAATTTTAAACTTTTAAAATTCTAGGGTTTGGAACTAAATGTTACAAAGTAAGACTTTGCATTTACAAATTCCAAAACTTGAGGGCAAGTTTTGAACTATTCAAAAACTTTTGGTATCCATAACTTATGAGTTTAATATAGGTTTTATGAAAAGACTCTTGACATTCCATAACTTGAGGACATATTATGGAGTTCATTAAACATTTATGTAAAAAACTCTTCAAGTTCCATAACTTGAGGACAAGTTATGGAAGACTTAAAACCATTTAAGATGACATTTAAAAATGACACCTTTTATTTTCCATAACTTGAGGACAAGTTATGGATTTCACCAAAAACAATTAGATCAAAAATTCCAACTAACAAAATCAAACAATCTGCCTATGATCAAACTCATAAGTTAGGATAATTCATATCAAACAAGTTTCAAGAAATTAGCCTAATCATATAAAATAATACAAATCATGAAACTTTGACAATTTTCTTTTATTTGGATGAGAATAATCATTACCATATCAAAAAAATCAGATTTTGTGAACTAAAACATTTTGTGGTAATGATTCTAACCCAAAACAAGCCAAAAAACTCAAAAAACTGCCCAATGGAGCACCAACTCGGTGAGTACATGAACTGGACTCGTCGAGTTGGACCTTTTCCTGAGTGGACTCGGCGAGTCACCCAGTGGACTTGGAGAGTTCACTATCCAGAATGCAGAAAATCGATTTTTTACACTTGTGAAAACCAATAAAACATCAAGTATAATAGAAAACAACCCTAGGCTTTGATACCATTGATGGGTTTTGGTATACTACAACATCATATGGTGCACATACAACCCTAAAAGTTTGGGATCTATGTTTTCTCTAGTTATACATGCACTATTGTTTCCATTGCATTAAGCCTACAACTAGCATACAATTGATATAAACAACATGGAATTGAGTTATAAAGTTACCTCTTTGTTGTAGCTTGTAATTTTCTTGAGTTTGGCCTTTAAGAACTTGGTGCCCCAAGTGTTGCACCTCAAATGGGATCACAACACACCTAGAACAAAGGATGACTTTTGAGAGAGCATCCTAACACCAAAATCGGCTTAATGATCTCCAAGAACACTAGTGTATCTATTAGTCAATTTTGGATGCTAAGGGGCTTCTTATATAGTGTGGCAAGATTAGGGTTACACCATGTAAACCCTAATGTGTATGACCTTCCATATTCCTTAGGCTCCATGGGTTGTAACATTGGTTTAGCCCAACCTAAAGAATCATGGATCATTGGCCCACACCATAAGAATGAATGATTTACCAATCAACCCCTTATATTTAATTAGTCTTTTTTGATCACAACATTAATTCCAAAATAATTCTTGATCAAAACTAATTAAATAATATGATTTCATATTAATATATTAGAACTTATAATATATTAATAAATCATAAATAACCTCTTCTCAAAAGTCCATCCTATCAAATTGTCTTGGTGATATGCAACCCAAATGGACCATGCTACTCTCGGGTCAAGTACATACCAATTATAGTTATGGGCTTAGACACCTAATCCAACATCGAAGAGTAGGGTCGAAGCTCTTAGTGTTCTAAGGATTGTGGAACTCGGCATGTTGGCGGGTCAACTCAGCGAGTTGAGTCAACCAGATGTTGAATTTGACCCAGACGTTGACTTTAACCCAAAGGTTGACCTTGACCAAGGTGTTAACCTGGACTTTGACTTTGACCTAAGTTCACCACGAAATGGTAATTAAGGAAGATGGTTATGTGTAGGAATTGAGAGGAGTTGATCCCGACAGCAAAGGCAGTCCAGACACTTCATGACTCTGAGGTGAGTTACCCTCCAGTAGAAGTGAGTCTAAGGCTACAATGCCGACCCACTAGTAGGAGATTGTTGTTAGATAATTGTTTGGTATGTCACTATCTGTTATGTTTTATGTGCCAGTATGCTATGATTTCATGTGGTAGTGGTAGGGGTGAAATAGTCCCCGATATCCGGTTGAGATAGATAGAAGGGGAGGCTAGGACCCATATATGCTTGGCAATTATCCAGTTGAAATAGACCGAAGGGGAGGCCAGCACCTAGATATGCTAGTCAATTATCCGGTTGAAATTTACCAAAGGGGAGGCCGACACCCAGATATGCATGGCTAGATGTGTTGTTGTATGGTATGTGGTATGATGAGGGAACTTATTAAGCTTTGTGCTTATGGTTTTCAGTTTTGGTTTCAGGTACTTCCTCTTCGAAGGGAAAGGAGCCGACACGGTAACAGCGCACCGCACACATGATTTCCACACTATGATGTTCTTGGGATTGTACTTTGGCATTATTATTATTCCACGATATGTTTTATGATATTTGACGTATGGGGTTATGGTTTGTTATAATATCGATGATGTTTCTCAGTAAACAGTTTTATAAGTAACATAAGTAAAGAAAAAAAATTTGGTCATGATTTTTGGGAGGTTACATCGTTAGCCGAACGGTTTGATATGACTCTAAACTATCATTAAAAGTATAATGAATTATAGAGTAACTAAACCATTTTCTAAATATCCCACTCTTAGTTACTTTAGAATAAATGTGAATTTTATGCTAACCCATGAAATTGCACATTGCACCTTATTGGTTGTTAGTGAAGCGTATGTGGTTAACCGACACACTAATATGGACTAATATTGTTGGCAATGGGTGTCTCGTAAATTATCATTGATTAATGGAGCATGTGTGGTTAACTGGCACATTAATTGGGTGATAAATGACATCGAGAGTACCAATCTAATTTTCGTGGTTATTCACACTTTGTTTGTGATCCTCGGTATCCCAGTCACAATGGAAATGGCATAATCAAGATTAAACATGCCATTGAATAGTTCAATGAATCTCAAAAGATCTACGAGTTTCATTAGATTGAAACTGATAAATGCTTACCTACCTAAAATAGATTCGAATTTGATTACGGCGTCCTTCTTTTGAATTCAAATCGAAAATATGGATCATAGCCTTAATTTAAATTTTTGGGTAAATAACTAAGGATTGCAATCAGCTAACTTGAATTCTCTATATTCCCTATTATAGATGTCGAGTTCTGACAACAATTGTAACATCTCGACTCCCAGATATAAATTTGAAACTTTTATATTCATATTTTTTGACCTACTCGACGAGTTGGCTGCCCCCAACTTGTCATGTAGAAACTGATCATGTCGCGTGAACTTTAGGACCTACTCGACGAGTTGGAGAACTTAACTCGAGGAGTTGAGGCTGTGCTTGAAAACCTTAATTTTTAGGGTTTGCACCATATTTAAAGGACCTTAAGTCCTCCCTCCAACCTCCCTTACCACCTTCACGTCCAGAAACAAACCCTAATCGAGCTAACCTTCTATTTTGAGTGTATGTGAGGCTAAAGGGTGTGTGTTTGGTGCATTTCTTGAAGAGACTTGAAGATTGAGAAGCTTGGAATGAGAAGGAGCTTGTAGATCCCGCATCTACTTCGTTTTAGCATTCATTTGAAGGTAAAAAGTTTTTACCTTGATCATTTTCTTGTTAGATCTATCCATTCAAGAGTTTAGGGTCTTTTTAGCCCACTTTGGATCCATTTTTGGAAGTTAAGCATGATTTGAAGTTGTAACTTCAAACCTGGACTCCTCTAGACCCCCATAGCCATAAAGTTATCGACTTTATCTAGTCTTGGCCTCTCTCCATGCCCTTAACCTCTTCCTAAGACTAGTTTTGGGTGTTTTAACCTTTTGAGGCCTTGAATGCACATAAAGTTGGTAACTTTACGTGGTAACTACACCCTAGGTGGCTAGATCTATAGTTTGGAGCCTTGATTTCGCTTAAAAGTGTCTTAATGAGAAAAAGGCTGAAGGAACTCGATGAGTTGTATAGCCAACTTGACGAGTTGGTTAGGGTTTTGCCGAACCTTCTGGACACTGCATTGACTCGACGAGTTGTTCGGTAACTCGTCGAGTTGACTCGGGTTTTCGCGGTTTCTGAGTTCTTAAGGAACTTGATGAGTTACTAGATGCACTCGACCAGTTGGGTCAATAAGGACTGTTGATTGTTGACTTTGACTAGGGTTGACCAAGTTTGACTTTAAGGGTATTTTGTTAATTTAGGTTTTGATAAAATTGGTCCTATGATGATTGTAGATGTTTGAGTTTGGAGCTATGATTCGGGAGCTTGATTCTTTCAATTTAGTTTGACATTGTGAGGTGAGTTCTTCTCATTATATCAACAGGGTCTAAGGCACCAAGGCTGACCCTTTTGGATTGCATCCTGGTTATAGGATGATGTTATGTTAGTGATTTGTTAAATCTATATCCTGGTTATAGGTGATGGATTTGAGCCAAAAGAACATCCTATGTGCTCATGCAAACCCTAAAGCTTGGATCTAGGTTTCTTTATTGTAGATTCAATTCATCCAAGACTTATAAACCCTAGATCTAGGATACATATTTTAAAATTGACATAAGAAAACAGATCTAGATGATTACCTCTTCTTCAATGGCTTGAATCTTCTTGTCTTGGAGCTTCGAGTCACAAATATCACTCTTCTAATGGCTTACATACACTACACAAGCAAGAGGATGATATTGGAGAGAGAGGAGAGGCACAATTTATAGTATAAAGACTATTAGGGTTCAAGTGGCCGAAAAGTGGATGCCTCGAGCTCTTATTTATACTGGTGTTGCTAGGGTTTCAATCAAAACCCTAATGGACAGCTTAGGCCTTAAGCAATCCAAGGAAGCTTCTGGAATAGGGCCTTTATGACCGAAATTAGGATGGACACATCCCTAATTTCGTCCATGCCTAGTCCATGAGGCTCCTCGGACCAATATTCAACTATCACACAATTGACAGTTTAAGTCCCTGATATTTAATTAATGTCTTTTAGGCACATAATTAACTCTTGTCTAATATTAATTAAACTATATGATTTCTCCTTTAATATATTATTCATATAATATATTAATAAACCATATTAACCTCTCTATTCTTAAATCACGCTATCAAGTTGCTTTGGTGAAGGAAACCCAAAAGGACCATGCACAACCGGGTCAAGTACTTACCAAATATATTTACGGGCTTAGACACTAATCCAACAGTCTCCTACTTGGATAAGTCTAGTAACTACAATTGCAAATACAATTCGATTAGTAATCGTAGCTCTCAAAGACACTGTCGAACTCTGATCTCATCAATAACCTGTGCCTTAGATAATGGATCGTATAGTCCTCTGTTCTAGATATCGTGCGGACAATTACATGGAACATAGTCATACTTGTTGTCCAGCAGTTTGTTTCTCGATCTCTGATTTGTCTAACATAGAATTTAATTGAACACATCAATTCAGTCCTGACCGGGCCTGGCACATAAGTCAAACCAAATCAGCAAGGGGTCCTGATATCGCTTTTACCCTCTTAGGATAAAAGGAACAGATAAAATTCGACTTATATGCATTTACTATCCACTAATCAAATCATACACAACAATGTGTTTTATAACATCAAGTTACTGATGCGTTTACGCATTATCAATGCACAACCAATTAGCAAACAATAAACCATATATCTAGGTTTTAAGACCATATGATATTATCGTCTTGCGATCACTTGTGATAAATTCCATGAAGTGATTCCAGCAAGCGTGGGTTTATTCCAATGCTCAAATCAAATTCATAAGCACGCATTAACGTTGTAGCAAAATTTTGCTATGTCTAATCCACTTTAGACAATCTACACACCAATTCGTGACAATCTTCATTCATACCTACTTCCAACATATGAGCGACTGTGGACCGTTCGAATAATTTTATTATTCATGAAGTCAAAACATGCAAAATGAAACAATAGGTAAACAATTAACATAAGACAGTAACTTTACTCATAAATAATACCCATTTATTTAATCATCGAATGTTAATTACAAATTATCTATTACACATTTCTAAACTATCTAATCTAAACTAATATCATTCTTCAACCCAATGCTCTTAGCGTGCTGCAAGTGCTTAACCCTATTCAGTCCCTTTGTAACCGGATCTACTGGGTTATCTGCCGATGATACCCTCTTTACTACAAGGAGTCCTTCTTCTACCCGATATCGAATAAAGTGATATTTTTTGTTGATATGTCAAGATCTACCATGATCCCTCGGTTCCTTGGTTAAGGCAAGCACTCCTTCATTATCACATAAAATTTCCATGGGCTCCTTTATGGCTGGCACAACTCCAAGGTCTCCAATGAAGTTCTTCAACCATATTGCCTCCTTTGACGTTTCGCTCGCTGCAATGTACTCTGATTCGCACGTTGAATCGACTATAATCTTCTGCTTGGAACTTTTCCAAGTCACTGCTCCTCCATTAATTGTAAAGACCCAGCACGACTGTGAACGGTAGTTGTCCCTGTCGGTCTGAAAACTCGCGTCACTGTACCCTCGCACCTTTAAGTCATCACTCCCACCGAGAACTAGAAACCATTCCTTGGTCCTCCGAAGGTACTTAATAATATTCTTGACTGCGGTCCAATATGCTTTGCCAGGGTTCCCTTGATATCTACTGACCATGCTCAAAGCGAATGCCACATCAGGGCGAGTATAAGTCATATCATACATAATCGAGCCAACTGCGGAAGCATATGGTACTTGGCTCATCTCTGCTATCTCGACTTTGGTACTCGGGCTTTGAGTCTTACTCGACTTGGCATTACTTTGGATTGGTAACTCCCCCTTCTTAGAATTCTCCATACTAAAACGTTTTAGTACCTTGTCCAAGTAAGTATTCTGACTAAGTCCTATTAGTATTTTACTTCTGTTACTCACTATCCTTATTCTCAGAATATAGGCAGCCTCTCCGAGGTCCTTCATAGCGAAGCACTTCCCAAGCCAGGACTTGACTTCCTGCAACATCGGGATGTCGTTTCCTATGAGTAGTATGTTATCGACATACAATACGAGGAAGCTAACTATACTCCTACTGGCTTTGACATATACACATGATTCATCCTCGCTTCATAGAAAACCAAACTCTTTGACTTTCTCATCGAAACAAAGATTCCATCTACGAGATGCTTGTTTCAGTCCATAAATGGACTTCTCATGCTTACACACTTAATTGGGATGCTTCGCATTGACAAAACCCTCTGGCTGATTCATGTAAACATCCTCCGCCAACTTCCACTAAGGAAAGTAGTTTTGACATCCATCTGCCATATTTCATAGTCATGAAATGCAGCTATGGCAAGCATCACCCTAATAGACTTTATCTTCACAACTAGTAAGAAGGTCTCATCATAGTCAACTCTAGGAGTTTGAGTGAAACCCTTCGCTGCCAATCGCGCCTTATAGGTGTGCACATTCCCATCCATATCGGTCTTCTTCTTGAAGATCCACTTGCACCCGACCGTCTTATGACCTGGTACATTGTCAACCAAATTCCAAACTTGGTTGTCATACATGGACTGAAGCTCGCCGTCCATCGCCTCTTTCCACTGAGCAGACTCCGGGCCTGCCATGGCTTCCTTATAGCTGTTAGGTTTGTCCAAATTCACTAGTGTACTATCACTAATGAACGTATCCCTTTTTGTAGTAATATGAAAACCATAAAACTGGGGTTGAACCCTAACTCTTTCCGAACGACTAAGAGGTAGGGACTCGTCAATCGGTTCAATAAGAGTAACCTCCTTGGGTTGAGTGCCAGCATTAGAGGTTCCTTCATCGCTCGACTCTTGAATCTCTTCAAGACTGATTTGCATCCCACTGTCCCCTTGGATAGAGTTTTCGCTCACAAAAAACCCCTCTCCTCGTGACGAAGACAACACTGTCACTCGGTCTATAAAAGCGATATCCAAAGGACTTCTGCGGGTAGCTGATGAAAATACACCGCTCACTACGAGGTTCGAGTTTTTCGTGAGTCTCTCGTCTTACGAAAGGCTCGCAACCCCAAAACTTGATATGTGCGAACGAGGGAGCTTTCCATGTCCACATCTCGTGAGGTGTTTTGGCGACCTTCTTCGTAGGGACTAAGTTAAGGATATGGGCGGCAGTCTCTAAGGCATACCCCCATAATGAGATAGGCAGCAAAGCATGAATCATCATGGAACGAACCATGTCTAGCAAGGTTCGATTATGCCTCTCATCCACACCATTCAATTGTGGTGTCCTCGGTGGCGTCAATTGCGAAATGATTCTGCATTCCTTGAGGTAGTCGTGGAATTCAAGACTTAGGTACTCTCCACCTCGATTGGATCGAAGCGTCTTGATTTTCCTGCCCAACTGATTCTCCACTTCTTGTTTAAACTCTTTGAACTTTTCAAAAGTTTCTAACTTGTGTTTGATTAAGTAGATATACCCATATTTGCTATAATCATCGGTGAAAGTCACATAGACGCGACTCGCATCCCTTGTGGTGGATCTAAAGGGCCCACACACATCGGTGTGTATGAGATCCAATAAACCCTCACCCATTTCACAAGTTCCAGTGAAGGGTGACTTGGTCATCTTTCCAAGTAAACAAGAATCACATATGTCATCGTACCTAAGGTCAAATAACTCCAATACTCCATCCTTTTGGAGTTGGGCTATGCGTTTCTTGTTGACATGTCCAAGACGACAATGCCACAAGCATGCTTTATCCAAACCATTGGATGAATCAATACACAACACATCATTTCCTAAGTTATCTACAACCATCACAATTTCATATATTCCATTACAAGGCAACGCTTCAAAATAGAAACCACCATTAACATAAGCATTAATAGATCCAATTTCATTATCAAATGAATATCTAAAACCTTGTCTATACAAACCATGAAATGAAATGATGTTTCTTTCCATATCTTGCAAACAACAACAATTATTTAAATCTAATCCTAATCCACTACTGAGCATTAAAGAGTAATCTCCGATCTTGGTGATAGGCGATGATCTTCTGTTACCCATGATCAAATTTATCTCCCATGCTCCACATCCCTATCTCTTTTTAGGCCCTGCAAATCAGAATAAATGTGAAAACCACATCCTGTATCAAGTAACCAAGAAATAGCATGTGATGAATCATTAGATTTAATAGTGTAAATACCTGCGTAGTATGGCTTGATCTTCCCATCCTTGATTGCTTGTAGATACTTTATGAAGCTTTGTTTCTAATGCCCTATCTTGTGGCAGTGGTGGCACTCTGCCTCCTTGGGGTTGAGTTGGGTTTAGCAGAAGCAACTTTTGTTCCACTAAAAGAGGTACCATCTTAGGACTTTTCCTTGTGGTTGCTCTTTGAGGGAGCCTTCTTCTTCTTACCCTTCCCTTGCCCAATTACCAAGACTGGGGCAACAGCAGGAGTAGGAGTTGATGCAATAGACTTATCTTTGAGATTGCTCTCAGCAGTCCTTAGCCAACCTTGAAGCTTGCTGAAAGTGACCTCTTCCTTATTCATGAGATAGGTTATGCAGAACTGGTTGTAGAAGGGAGGCAAGGAGTGAAGGATGATGTCAATTGCCAACTCTTCATCAAAGTTCACATTCAACCTTAGCAGGCGATCGACATATCTCTACATCTTTTGCAGATGAGCGGTAAGGGACTCTCCACTACCCATTTTGGTAGTGATCATCGAAGTGTTGATCTCGTACCTTTCTTGCCTAGCGCTCTGGTGGTACCGGTCCAACAGGTCTTGATGCATCTCATAAGGATACATGTCCTCATAGGACTTCTGGAGTTCTGTAGTCATAGTCACCAACATGATGCAATGGACTTTCGTAGCATCATGCTCATGGGCCTCAAAGGTCGCGATCTCTTCAGCAGAGGCAGTGTTGATGTTGATTTCCTTTAGCTTCTCATCAAGGACATACTCTTTGTCCTTGTAACGAGTAACCATTCGGATGTTGCGGTTCCAATCATTGAAATTGGACACGTCAAATATCACTCTCCCACACAAGTTCATGAGTGAGAACGAGCTGGAGGAATTTGAGCCGGAAGCATTGTTGTTGACTTTCAACATCTAAAATAGAAAAAGACAAAGTTTGATTAGAAATGATACCCAATTAAACACCCAAATGAGAAATTAGGGCTAGGATCCAACAACATTATTTAAAAATTAGAAGAGGGATGCCGTAATCTAACATGCAAATAATTTGAAGATAAGTGAATGACGATTGTAACGCCCGTAGATCCGGGCTAGACAATTTAGAGGCAATAAGTGTCGAAAATGACTTTTCGGAAAAATATTATTTAGAATAAATAATATTAACCAAGTTGTAGAATATGTCTCAAGGGTTCCGTACATATAAAGAACGACGAAATCCGAATTATAACGAAGAAGTTATGGCCCGTCAAAGTTTTACGACAAAACTAGCACGACACCAGGAGACGTATATAGTGAATTTACGATAGAGGACTTTTAAGCCTTAGTGATCCAAACAAAAGTTGTAGTATATGTTAAACCGATAACATACAAAAAAAGAACGCCCAAATCTGACTTCGTATGAGGAAGTTATGAATTTTCTAACATTTGGCATAGCAGTGCACGACCCGAAACTCGAATTTTAGTTTGAGCAGTTTTTGGCCTATGCGACCTAAATAAGACTTGTAGATCTCATTAATAGAAACTCGATGGTAAAAAGACAGACGAAAACGGAGTCCGTATGAAGGAGTTACGAATTCTCCGTGGTCATTTAACTGTCTAATCTCCTCATACTGTTAAATTTAAGATCGATCAAGAATTAGCTGACGGAGTCAAAATAAAAGTTGTAGATCTTATTTTTACCTACGCGTGGATATAAAGAACATCGAAAACGGAACTCATATGCGAAAGTTATGAATTTTCGAAAATCGACTGATTTCCACCCTGTGTGCGATGCCACGTGTCAGCACCAGGCTGTGCCTGGCTGTACCGAACTGGCCACGATGTGGGAATCAAACGGCCATAAGTAGGAGCCTCTTCAGCCTCCTATAAATAGAGATGCCCCTCTCCTTCATTCCTCACACCTTAACCCTTCATTCCTCTCTCTATACTCTCTCTCAAAGCCCCAAAACCCCCCGAAAAGCCTAGGGAACCCCCCTAGCACGAGGCGGAAGCCTCGGAGTGCCCGACGGCCCCGAGAAAACGGGTCTTTTGGTTCAGAAACACTGCTCCAAGCAAAGTCCGGTTTTCTTTTAAAAACCCGTTGTAAGTGAGCTATTCCTACGCAATTTTTAATATAGCTTCTAAATAATTATAGTAACATTATTAGGACCTTAAAATAATTGTTTGGGCTATTATTATGAGTTATATAGTGTTGTTTAATGATTATATAATAATAATAATAATAGCTAGACTATTAATTAGTCTCGATGAATATTAAACTAAACCCTAGTGGTAATGATACTAGGTTTTGACGAGGGAAATTATTTTAAGAGTAACGAAGGACTGTCTGAATTCAGAGTCACCACCTTATCAAATGAGTGCATAGTCCCTTTCATGAACATGATTTTAATACAAGTATCGATTGAAGTATTAATTATATGTTTATGTGCGAGTTAATTGATGTTGCCTGAAATACGTGTTAAAGAACATACCTTATTATATATGATGATCTAGGATAAAGAGTAGACCTAAATTAATTATGAGGAATATTGGGTAGTATTTTCTTACGAGTACAAGTAAGTTATACTCAGAGAATAGAACTTTAGTATATGTCATTTATCCAGGAGCATGGATTAGACACAATCATTGTCCCTAGTCCGAGAGTATGGATTGGACATAGTCAGCTGTCATTAATTCAGGGGTATGGATTAAGACATAGTCATTCGTCCCTAGTCCGAGAGTATGGATTAGGCATAATCATTCGTCATTAATCCGAGAGTATGGATTAGTCATTCGTCCCTAGTCCGAGAGTATGGATTAGGCATAACCATTTGTCATTAATCTGAGAGTATGGATTAGGTAAAGCCGTTCATTTCTGATCCGGGAGTATGGATTAGGTAAAACGGCTAATCTTAGGTTTGAGAGTATGGATAGTCTCGTTATGAGGATCGACGGGGTGGGATAAGAGTTGCTTATACATATATAATGAAATTGTATATTTTTTGAGTTCTAAATTATATATAAGATATAACATGCCTAGTCCATAAGGCTCCTCAGCCCAATATTCAACTATCATACATTTGACAGTTGAAGTCCCTGATATTTAATTAATGTCTTTTAGCCACAAAATTAATTCTTGTCTAATATTAATTAAACTATATGATTTCTCCTTTAATATATTATTCATATAATATATTAATAAACCATATTAACCTCTCTATTCTTAAATCACCCTTTCAAGTTGCTTTAGTGAAGGCAACCCAAAAGGACCATGCACAACCGGGTCAAGTACTTACCAAATATAGTTACGGGCTTAGACACTAATCCAACAATAGGATGATGCTATGTTTAGTGATCTGTTAGATTGGTATCCTGGTATATAGGATGATGCTACGATTAGTGATCTGTTAGATTTGTATGATTATCTGTACATGCTAGCTAGCGTATGATATTATGTGTTATTGTATGATTGGAGGTGGGTTGAGGCGGTCCTGCTTTGTGCTCTAGGCCAACATACCCAAGGCGCCCTGGATAGACTACAGACCCGGTAGGTGTACTAGTCAAGCCGAAGGCCCGGAGAACGGTCTAGACAGGATGAAGGCCCGATAGGGCGGACCAGACATGCTGAAGGTTTTGAGAGTGGGCCAGATAGACCGAAGGTCGGGTGAGGGCGGTCCAATCGTATTGTAGAATCTGAGAGTGGTCCAGATAGACTGAAGGCCCGGTGAGGGCGATCCAATCATACTGTAGACTCTATATGCATGCGGTTTGCTATGATATTGTTTTGATTATATGACGTTGGTATTTTCGGGGAACTCACTAAGCTTCGGGCTTACAGTTGTTGATTTTGTTTCAGGTACCTTAGATGATCGCGGGAAGGCAAAGTCTTGATCATGCACCTCCTCACATTTTATGATTTTGATTTCTGGGATACTCTGATATGAACTATTTTGAAAACATTTTGTAATAAATAATGGTTTTTGAATGCTTGAAAAAGTTTTAAATTGGCTTGAATTTTATGGATGTTACAACAATGGTCTTCCTCGTCCTTTTGGAAATGATTTTCCTTCTAAAGATGATCTTCCACTTATCGATCAAGGTGAAAGAATGTTCCCTTCTTCTAACGGTGGAACCCAAGATCATGCTTCTCCAACTCTTCCTCCGCCCCCTCTAATGATTCTCCCCGACCCACGTTTTCTTCAACTTGAAAAGTTCAAGGTTACTCAAGCCCTATTGGCATGCGAACATCAAGATGGAAATTCTATAAGTGCACACGTTCTAAAAATGAAATCTCACATTGACAGTTCAGTTAGTACTACTATATGAATGACCACTACGTTACCCTAATTGATCTGACACATTGTTGAGATATGAGCAAAACAACATTCCTATGGTGTTCATGCAAACCCTAATGCTTGGTTCTAGTTTTTATATTTGTACATGAAAAAAATTTCCAAGACTTGCAAACCCTAATCTAGCGTAGAAGAAAACTTAAAATCATCTAATAAACAAACTAGAAAGTTACCTTGATTGTTGCTTGAAGATCTTGAGATTTTGAGAACCTTAGCACCTCAAATTTTGTGCCTCTAATAGATCACAAACACCAAAGCAAGTTGGAGAATAATAGAGAGAGAGGGGGAAGGTAATTTCAGCTCTTGAGCTCTTCTTAGGGTTATGGTAGCCGAAACCAAGAAGCCTAAGGACCCTTTATATAAGTGAGGAATTAGGGTTTCAGTCAAAGTCCTTATCTGGTTGCTTAGGCTCTAAGCAGCCTACAAGAACATTCCATAATAAGCCCTTGGACAAAGCTTATGGGCTATCCGTAAGGATTTCGTCCACCCTATCTTTAAGGTTCCTCAGCCCACATTGTAATTATCCATAATTACAAATTCAGTCCCTTTAATTCATTTAACCTCTTTTGACCACAAAATTAATTCCAAATTAATTCTTGACAAATTTTAATTAAATAATATGATTTCTCCTTTAATATATTATTCATATAATATATTAATAAACTGTAATAACCTCTTTCTGTATTATTCATCCAGTCAAGTTGCTTTGGTGAAGGCAACCCAAAAGGACCATGCTACAACCGGGTCAAGTACATACCAAATATAGTTATAGGCTTAGACACTAATCCAACAGTCTCCCACTTGGATAAGTCTAATAACTATAAATGCAAGTACGACTTCAAGATCCGATTAGCAATCGTAGCTCTTAGAAGCCGCTGTCGAACTCTGACACGTCCTTTAGATAAGGGATCGTATAGTCCTCCGTTCTCAAGATATTGTGTGGACAATTACATGGAACATAGTCATACTTATCATCCAGCAGTTTGTTTCTCGGTCTCTGATTCGTTTGACATAGAACTTAATCAAACACATCAACTCAGTCCTGACCGGGCCCGACACATAAGTCAAACCAAATCATCGAGGGGCCCAAGATATATCTTTTAGCCTCGTAGGATAAAAGGAACAAATAAACTTTGACTTATATGCTTGTACTATTTACTTATAAAATCGTACACAACAATGTGTTTTATAACATCAAGTTACTGATGCGTTTAGGCATTATCAATGCACAACCGACCCGTAAAAAACAACTCACATATCTATGTTTAAAGACTATATGATTTTATCATCTCACAATCACTTGTGATTAAATCCCATGAAGTGATTCATGTGAGTGTGGGTTTAATCCAATACTCAAATCATATTTCAAGAGCAATCATGAAAGTTACAACAACCTTTAGCTATGTTTAGACGCTTAGACAATCTGCAAGCCAATTCCTAACAATCTTCTTTCATACCTACTTCCCAAGTATGATCGACTGTGGACAATTTAAATAATCTTATTATTTAGGAAGTCAAAACATGCAAAGTGAAACAATAGTAAATAATTGACATAAGACAGTAACATTACTTATGAATAATACACCTTTATTTAATCATCAAAATGTCAATTTCAATTTATCTATTACAAGTTTCTATGGCTATCAAATTACACAAACTAATATCGTACGTCCTTTAGCCCAATGCTCATAGCGTGCTGCAAGTGCTTAACCCTACTCAGTCCCTTCGTAAGGGGATCTGCTGGGTTCTCTTCTGATGATACCCTCTTCACTACGAGGAATCCTACATCTACCCGATGTCTAATGAAATGATATTTCCTATCGATATTCCTGGATCTACCATGATCCCTTGGTTCCTTGGTCAAGGCAACCGCACCTTCGTTATCATAGAAAATCTTCACAGGCTCCTTTATGGTCGGTACAACTCCAAGGTCTCCGATGAAGTTTTTTAGCCATATTGCCTCCTTTGATGCTACGCTTGCTGCTATGTACTCTGATTCACACGTTGAATAAGCTACGGTCTCCTGCTTGGAACTTTTCCAAGTCACTGCTCCCCCATTCAGGGTAAAGACCCAGCCCGACTGCTAGCGGAAATTATCCCGATCAGTCTGAAAACTAGTGTCACTATACCCTCACACTCTCAATTCATCACTCCCACTGAGGATAAGAAACCATTCTTTAGTCCTCCGAAGGTACTTAATAAAATTCTTTACTACGGTCCAATGTGCTCTACCAGGGTTCCCTTGATATCTGCTGACCATGCTCAAAGCGAAGGCCACACGAGGGTGAGTACATGTCATAGCATACATGATTGAGCCAATTGCGGAAGCATAAGGTACCCTGCTCATCTATGCTATCTCGGCATTGGGACTCGGGCTTTGAGTCTTACTCAACTTGGTATTGCTTTGGATTGGTTACTCCCTTTCTTGGAATTTTCCATGCTAAAACGTTTCAACACTTTATCCAAGTAAGTACTTTGACGAAATCATATTAGTCTCTTACTCCTATTTCTCAAAATCCTTATCCTAAGAATATAAGCAACTTCTCCCAGGTCCTTCATAGTGAAGCACTTCCCAAGCCAGGACTTAACCTCCTGCAATGTTGGGACGTCGTTTCCTATGAGCAGTATGTCGTCCACATACAACACAAAAAAAAATCTAACTCTACTCCCACTGGATTTGACATGTACACATGACTCATTCTCGCTTCTTGAAACACCAAACTCTTTGACTTTATCATCGAAACAAAGATTCCATCTGCGAGATGCTTGTTTCAATCCATAAATGGATTTCTCAAGCTTACACACTCTATTAGGGTGTTTTGCATCGAAAAACCCTCTGATTGAATCATGTAAACATCCTCAACCAACTTCCCATTAAGGAAAGTGGTTTTGACATCCATCTGCCATATTTCTTAATTATGAAACGCAGCTATGGCTGGCATAACCCTTATAGATTTAATCTTCTTAACTGGTGAGAAAGTCTCATCATAGTCAACTCCTGGAGTTTGAGTAAATCCCTTCGCAACCAATCACACCTTATACGTGTGTACTTTCCCATCAATGTCAGTCTTCTTCTTGAAGATCCACTTGCACCCGACCGTCTTACGACCCGGTACATTGTCAACCAAGTTCCAAACTTGATTGTCGTACATGGATTGAATCTCCCTGTCCATAGCCTCTTTCCATTTCACAGAATATGGGCCTGCCATGGCTTCCTTGTAGGTGTTACGTTCATCCAAATTTATTAGTGTACTATCAGTAATAAACGTATCACCCTCAGCAGTTATATGGAAACCATATAATACAGGTGGAACACTAACTCTACTGGAACGTCTAAGAGGTAGGGACTCGTCAATCGGTTCAACTAGAGTTTCCTCCTCGGGTTGAGCGCCAATGTTAGAGGTTCCTGTTGGATTAGGTGTCTAAGTTCATAACTATTTCTGGAATGTACTTGACCCGATTAGCATGGTCCATTTGGGTTGCATGGCATCATGCATTTGGATAGACTAAAATGAGAGAAATAATACTTAAGGTTTATTAATATATTATAAGTTCTAATATATTAATAATATTATTTAATTAGTATTGATCAAGAATTAATTTGGAATTAATTAAGTGATCAAAAGAAGACTAATTAAATATATGGGTTGATTGTGTAAATCACCCATACTTGTATAGTGGGCTAATGCTCCATGGATTATCAAGTTGGGCTAAAACGCATAGGATGCTCCATGGGTGCTCTATAGTGTTTTTGAACCCATGTATCATGGAAATGAAGAGCCATGTCAAGTTAGGGTTTACATGGTGTAACCCTAATTATGACACACTATATAAACAACATGTTGTAGACCAAAATCGGCATTAATGAGAACAAGAGGGCATAGACGATTTTAGAGGTGTTATATTTCTCTCAAAGTTATTCCAAGTGTATTTGGTGTTGTGTGAGACATTTGAGGCATCAAACTTGAGGTGCTAGGTTCACAAGGTTCTCAAGGAATTCATGCAACTAAAGGTATGTATTTCTTAGTATCTTTTATGTTTAAAAGTTCCCCATGTATGAAAGATAGGTTATGAACCTTGGAAACACAAATTTGCATGTATCATAAATAAAACATAGATCCAAGGTTTCTAGGGTTGCATATACACCATAGGAGTGTTAGAATGCTCAAAACCCTACATTGGTATCTGAGCCTAGGCTTATTTGTTTGAGACTTGATGCAAAATTGTGAAAAAACTCAGTTTTTCTACACTCTGCAGCATGAAGTCGTCGAGTCCATGGGGGGACTCGAAGAGTCCATGAGTAAACTCATCCTACTCGTCGAGTAGGTTCTTGCACTCGACGAGTAGGAGCCCCATAATGCAGTTTTTCGACTTTTGCTGCTGGAAATGGACTAGAAACATTACCCTAAACTGTTTTGGTGTTTTAAAACTTGGTTTAGTTGGTGTAATGGTTATGCTAATCCATTTACAATGGCTAATATCAAAATTCCATGTTTTATATGTGTTCATAAGATTCTTGAAATTTTGATATGATATTCATGTTCTTATGAGTTATTGTTAGATCATAGGAATTACTTGCTAAATTGTTAATGATTAATTCTTGATCAATTATGTGTTTTTAATGGAATCCATAATTTTTCCTCAAGTTATGGATTACCAAAAGTCACACTTTTAAAGACCATTAAAGAAACACATAGGTTACATAAAATGAAAAGTCACTCATTTTATTAAACCATTAACTCATAAGTTATGAAATGAAAAGTTTTGTAAAGTTACAAAACTTTCTCTCAAGTTTTGAAACATGTAAAGTCACTCTAAAAATTTAGTTCCAACCCCTAGAATTTTAAAAGTTAAAACTCAACCCTTATACTTTATAATATTATAAGTTTAATAATAATTATATATGTATAAGAAAAAGTCGTTTTATCGTTAGTAGGCCTCATTCACGAAGCCGATCTATAAGGGGGGTATATGGTTGTTTCCTATAAAATGACAGCTTAATGGGTGTCCACTCTCACCCACTGCTTCCTTGATCGGTGGAGGGTCGTTAGCCGAACGGGCAAGACAAGGAATTTAAATCTTCATTAAAAGTATGATGAATATAAAGTAACTAAATGTTTTATAAATTCCCAATCTTAGTTACTTTAGGAAAATGTGAATAAGGTGCTAACCCATGAAATTACACTTTGCATTTTGATTAAGTCGTTAGTGGAGCGTGTGTGGTTTACCGACATACTAACCTGGAGTTAACAAGGTAGGCAAAAGGTAACTTAATATTTATCATAGTATCGGTGGAGCACGTGTGGTTAACCGGCACATCGATTGAGGGGTAAATATTAAGGGTACCAAGTAATTTGCATGGTTACTTCACACCTTGTTTTGTGATCCTCGACATCCCAGACACAAAACTTGAAGGGCACACTCAAGATTGAAACATACCATTTAAAAGTTCAATGAATCTCAAAGTATCTAGGAGTTTCAAAACCAATTAAAAACCTAATAATTTATTTTGTTTTTCATGGTGGAAATTGGTGAGTCGCCATTCACCTACCTTTAAATATTTTATAGCTTGGATTACGGCATCCCTCTTCTAAGTTATAAAATATTTTGTTGGGTCTTAGCCTTAATATTACATTTGGGTATTTTATTAAGGAATATCTCTATATCTAATCAAAACTTCTCTTTCTTCTTTTTTCAGATGTCTTCCAACAATGTTGCTTTTGGCTCAAACCCTAGCTGCTCCTTCTTTCTCATGAACCTTTGTGGGAGAGTCATCTTTGATGGATCCAACTTTATGGATTGGATCAGGAACCTCAGGATGGTCACTCGGTATGAGGACACAGAATATGTCCTTGAAAAGGAGCTTAAAGAACTCGAGCCGTCTGTTACTCCTGAGGAGATCGCTGAATATCAAGCACATGAAAGAGATGGGTACCAAGGTGGCATGTATCATGTCGGCCACTATGATAGCTGAGCTCCAAAAGTCCTATGAGGATTAATATCCTTTTGAGATGCACCAGGATTTGATGGACCACTACCATCAGAGTGCTCCTCAAGAGTGATAATGAATAATCTCCTTTATGATAACAACCCGAATGAAGGATGGTGAACCCATCACGAGCCACATGCAGAAAAATGCAAAGGTAAGTGGACCGTTTGCTGAAACTGAATGTGAAATTCCCTGAGGAGTTGGCAATAGACATCATTTTGCACTCCTTACCTTCATGTTATGATCAATTCTATATGACATACCACATGAATAAGTAGGAAGTTACACTCAACAAACTTCAAGGACTTTTGAAGACCGCGAAAAGTGGTATTAAAGGTAAGTCGGGTGTTACCACTCCTACTCCTACCATGGCCCCTGTCTTGGCCATCGGGTTAGGCAAAGGAAAAAAGAGGAAGAGCCCTTTGAAGGGCACCAATGGGAAGACCCTTGATGGCTCCTCTGCAAGTGGAACCAAGAAAGGTTTTGTCACTCCTTCTGCTAACCCTAAAGAGGCTGATTGCTTCTATTGTCATGAAAAGTCGCAATGGAAGTGAAACTGCCCAAAGTACCAGCAATATGTGAAGGATGGGAAAGTTAAACCCAACCATGCAGGTACATACACTATTTTGTCTAATAATTCACCCCATTCTAATTTTTGGGTCCTTGATACAGGATGTGGTATTGACATATGTACTGATTTGCAGGGACTAAGAAGAAGTGAGAATGTGGAGCATGGGAAGATAAACTTGATCATGGGGAATAAGAAAGCTTCACCTGTCACCAAGATTGGAGTTGATTCTTTGTTGCTAAGTAGTGGATTAGTATTAGATTTGAATAAGTATTGTTACTCGTCTAAAATGGTGAGAAATATTATTTCCTTTCATGATTTGTACAAACAAGGTTTTACCTTTTCATTTGATAATGATAGTGGTGGTATTAATACTTTCTTTAATAATGTTTTTTATTTTAAAGCATTACCTTGTGATTGTGTATATGAAACTATGTCGGTTGTTGATAAGCTAGGAAATCATGTATTATGTATCGATTCTTCCACTAGCTTGGATAACGCATCTTTATGGCATTATCGTCTTGGACATGTAAGCAAGAAACGAATAGGCCAACTCCAAAAGGATGGAGTCTTGGAGTCGTTTTACCTTAAGTCAGATGATAGTTGTGAATCTTGTTTGCTTGGGAAAGTGACAAAGTCACCCTTCACTGGTACTTGTGCTAGGGGTGAGGGTTTGTTGGACATCATACACACTGATGTGTGTGGACCCTTCAGAACCACCAAGAGAGATGCTAACCGCTTCTATGTGACTTTTACTGATGATTTTAGTAGATATGGATATGTCTGCTTAATCAAGCATAAGTCAGAGACCTTTGAAAGATTCAAAGAGTTCAAGCAGGAAGTAGAGAATCAGTTGGGCAGGAACATTAAGATCCTTCGATCAAATTGAGGTGGTGAGTATCTTAGTACAGAGTTCCTTGACTATCTTAAGGAATGTGGGATTATCTCACAATTGACATCTCCCAGGACACCAAAGCTTAATGGTGTGGCTGAGAGGCGCAATCGAACCTTGTTGGATATGGTTCATTCCATGATAAGTCGAGCTTCGCTAATAATCTCATTTTGGGGGTATGCCTTAGAGACTACCGCCCATATTCTTAATCTAGTACCTACAAAGAAGGTTGCTAGAACACCTCATGAGTTGTGGACCGGAAAAGTTCCCAATCTGGACCACATCAAGATTTGGGGTTGCGAGGCTTTTGTGAGGCGCGAGTCTCACGATAAGCTCAAACCTTGAAGTGAGAGGTGTATTTTCATTGGCTATCCACAAAGATCCTTTGGTTACCTCTTCTACAGACCTAGTGATAATGTGGTCTTTGTAGCAAGGACAAGAGTCATTCGCAAGAGATAATTCATGATCCAAGGAAAAATTGGGAGGCAAATTGACCTTGAAGAAATTCAAGAGTCGAGTGGTGAAGGAACCTCAAACCCTAGCAATCAACATGAGGGGGAAACTCCTGTTGATCCAACAGAAGAGTCTATACCTCTGAGGCGTTCCACGAGAGTTAGGAATGCACCTGAACATTACTATGGTTTCCATATTACTACGGAAGGTGATATACTTATCAGTGATAACACACTAGTAAGTTTGGATGAACCTAACAGCTACACGGAAGCCATGGTAGGCCCTGAGGCTGCTAAATGGAAAGAGGCTATGGACAGCGAGATACAATCCATGTATGACAATCAAGTTTGGAACTTTGTTGACAATGTACCAGGTCGCAAGACAGTCGGGTGCAAATGGATCTTCATGAAGAACACTGACATGGATGGTAATGTACACACTTATAAGGCGCGGCTGGTTGCAAAGGGCTTTTCTTAAACTCTGGGAGTTGATTATGATGAGACCTTTTCACCAGTAGCGAAGATTAAGTCTATTAGGGTTATGTTAGCCATTGTTGCATTTCATGATTATGAAATATAGCAAATGGATGTCAGAACCGATTTCATTAATAGAAAGTTGGCTGAGGATGTTTACATGAGTCAGTCAGAGGGTTTTGTCGATACAGAGTACCCTAATAGAGTGTGTAAGCTTGAGAAATCCATTTATGGATTAAAGTAAGCACCTCGCAGATGGAATCTTTGCTTCAATGAGAAAGTCAAAGAGTTTGGCTTTTCGAGGAGTGAAGATGAATCTTGTGTATATGTCAAGGCTAGTGGGAGTATAATCAACTTTTTGGTACTGTATGTGGATGACATACTACTCATAGGAAATGACATCCCAACTCTGCAGGAAGTCAAGTCCTGGCTTGGGAAATGTTTTGCTATGAAGGACCTTGGAGAAGCTGCCTATATCCTAGGGATAAGGATTTTAAGAGACAGGAGTAAAAGGATAATTGGACTTAGTCAGGGTACCTACTTGGAGAAGGTGCTGTATAGATTCAGCATGCAAAATTCCAAAAATGGAGAGTTACCGATCCATAGTAACGCCGGACTGAGTAAAACTCAGAGTCCGAGTACAGAGGCTGAGATAGCAAAAATGATTCGAGTACTGTATGCTTCCGCTATAGGCTCGATCATGTATGCTATGACTTGTACTCGTCCTGATGTGGCCTTTGCATTGAGCATGGTCAGTAGATATCAAGGGAACCCTGACAAGGCTCATTTGACTGCGATAAAGAACATTCTCAAGTACCTGCGGAGGACTAAGGATTGGGTCATTATCCTTGGTGGGAGTGATGACTTGAGAGTATTGGGGTATAGTGATGCTAGCTTTCAGACTGCTAGGGATAATTTCCGCTCTCAGTCAGGCTGGGTCTTTACCCTAAATGGAGGAGCAATTTCTTGGAAAAGTTCCAAGCAGGAGACAATGGCTGATTTAACTTGCGAACAAGAGTATATAGTGGCAAGCGAGGCAGCAAAGGAGGCTATATGGCTAAAGAACTTCATTGGAGACCTTGGAGTTGTACCAGCTATAAAGGAGCCTATGGAGATTTTCTGCAATAGTGAAAGTGTTGTTTCCTTAGCCAAGGAACCAAGGGATCATGGAAGATCCGGACACATCGACAGAAAATACCATTTCATAAGACATTGAATAGAAGAAGGACTCCTTGTGGGAAAGAGGGTATCATCGGATGAGAACCCGGTAGATCGTCTCACGAAGGGACTGGGCAGGGTTAAACGTCTCCAACATGCAAGGTGCATAGGGCTGAAGGATGATATAAGTTTTAGTAGTTAGATAGCTTTGGAATGTGTAAAGTGTAATTGAAATTTGATGATTAATAAAAGTTGTATTTATTTATGAGTAAAGTGTTGCTATCCTTTGTCAATCATTTACTATCATTTCATTTTGCATGTTTTGACTTCCAGAATAATTTTGTTATGTTATTTCATATTATTTAAATTCTCCATAGTCGGTCATATGTTGGAAGTATATATGAATTAATACTGTCATGGGTTGGCTTGTAAAGGTCTAAGATGTTGGACATAGCAAAGTGGTGCTACAACACTCATGAGTGCTCATAAGTTCTGAGTATTGGATTCAACCCACACTCACTGGTATCAATTCATGGAATTTATCTCGAGTGATCGTGAGACGGTAATATCATATAATTCTTCAAACCTAGAGATATAACTTGTTTCCTATGAGTTGGTTATACATTGATTGCACGAAAACGCATTGGTAACTCGATGTTATAAAAGAGATATCGTGAGACGGTAATATCATATAAGTCTTCAAGACCAATTTTCCTCCCACTGTCCTCTTGGCATATGAGTTCTTGCTCTCGGGAAACCCTTCTCTTCGCAACAAAGAAAACATTGTCACTCGGCCTATAGAAGAGATATCCAAAGGACTTCTATGGATAACCGATAAAAATACACCACTCACTACGAGGTTCGAACTTGTCGTGAGTCTCTCGTCTTACAAAAGCCTCGCAACCCCAAACCTTGATATGTGCCAACGAAGGAGCTTTCCTGTCCACATCTCGTGAGGTGTTTTGGCCACCTTCTTAGCCGGGACTAGATTAAGGATATGGGCGGCAGTCTCTAAGGCATACCCCCAAAATGAGGTAAGTAACGAAGCATGACTCATCATGGAACAAACCATGTCCAACAGGCTTCGATTGCGCCTCTCAGCCACACCATTTAACTGCGGTGTCTGAGGTGGCGTCAATTATGAAACAATTCTGCATTCCTTAAGGTAGTTGTGGAATTCCATACTAAGGTACTCACCTCCTCGATCAGATCGGAGCATCTTAATTTTCCTGCCCAGTTGATTCTCCACTTCCTGCTTAAACTCTTTGAACTTTTCGAAGGTTTCTTACTTGTGCTTGATTAAGTAGATACACCCATATCTACTATAATCATCGGTGAAAGTCACATAGAAGCAGTTTGCATCCCTTGTGGTGGATCTAAAGGGACCAAATACATCGATATGTATGAGATCCAATAAAACCTCACCCTTTTCACAAGTGCCAGCGAAGGGTGACTTGGTCATCTTTCCAAGTAAACAAGGCTCGCACGTGTCATCGTCCCTAAGTTCGAATGACTCCAACACTCCATCATTTTGGAGTTGGGCTATGCGCTTCCTGTTGACATGTCTAAGACGACAATTCCACAAGAATTCCTTATCCAAACTATTGGAAGAATCGATATGCAAAACATCATTTCCTAAGCTGTCTACAACCATCACAATTTCATATATACCATTACAAGGCAATGCTTCAAAATAGAAAGTACCATTAAAGAAAGCATTAATAGAACCATTTTCATTATTAAACGAAAATCTGAAACCTTGTCTATACAAATCATGAAAAGAAATAATGTTTCGTGTCATTTCTTACGAATAGCAACAATTATTCATATCTAAACCTAACCCACTACTAAGCACTAAAGAGTAAACTCTAATCTTGGTGACAGATGACGTTTTTCTATTCCCCATGATCAAGTTTATCTTCCCATGCTCCACATCCCTACTTCTTCTTAGACCTTGCAAATCAGAACAAATGTGAAAACCACATCATGTATCGAGGACCCACGACATAACATGTGATGAGTTATTAGATTGAATAGTATAAACACCTGCAAAAGATGGCCTTATCTTCCCATCCTAGATATCTTGCAGATACTTCGAGCAGCTTCATTTCCAATGCCCTTTCTCGTGGTAGAAGTAGCACTCTGCTTCTTTTGGGTTTGAAGAAGGAGCAGCAAGAACAACTTTGGTTCCACTTGCAGAGGTACCATCGTGAGACTTTCCCTTGTGGATCTTAGAAGGAGCCTTCCTATTCTTTCCTTTTCCTTGCCCAATTGCCAAGACATGGGCAATAATAGTAGGAGTAGATGCAATAAATTTTCCTTTCAGACAACTCTCAACAGTCCTTAGTAGGCCTTGAAGCATGCTTAGAGTGACCTCCACATTGTTCATGTGGTAGGTCATACGAAACTGGTCGTAGCAAGGAGGTAAGGAGTGTAGAATGATATCCATGGCTGGCTCCTCATCGAAGTGAACATTTAACTTCAGCAAGCGGTCCACGTATCTCTGCATTTTCTACAAGTGGGCCGTGAATTCAGTGTTGTAAAACTCACCGAGTTGGCCGATTACTCATCCGAGTACTCACTACTTGGCCCCTTACCGAGGCGAGTTACGGAATCCAAGTACTCCCCGATCGGCCCTTAATTGAAGTGTGCAGTGTTGTAAAACTCGGCCAACTCGATGATTAATATGTATAATATACTTCATGATTTCTTATTCAATATATACACATGTGATTATTACTACATATATATATCTTAAATTTTCAATAATTATTCATGAAGTAGAACCATTGTGTGTTTTTCAGTTTTTGCGTATTCATATGTATCTAATTTTGTTATATATTTAAGTTAACTTATCGTTTTAACTTTATGATTTTGACATATATAATTTCCCTAAAAATATTTCTACATGAATTACTAAATCCGAGTACTCACTACACGGTAGTCGGCCGAACAGGTACCGAGTAACGAGTTCTACAACCATGGTCGTGATGGACTCTCCATCCTTCATTTTGGTATTGATCATCGCAGCGATGATCTCATACCGTTCCTGCCTAGCAATTTTATGGTATCTTTCCATCAAATCATGGTGCATCTCAAAGGGGTAGTAGTCCTCGTAGGACTTATGGAGTTCAGTGGTCATTGTTGCGAGCATGATGCAATGAACCTTCGTAGCATCTCGCTCGTGGGTTTCGTAAGCAACAATTTCATCAAGAGTAGTAGTCTTGACATTAACCTCTTTCATCTCCTTATTGAGAACATACTCTTTGTCCTCGTAACGGGTGACCATGCGAATGTTGTGGATCCAATCATTGAAATTGGACCCATCAAATATCACCCTCCCACACAAGTTCATGAGTGAGAATGAGCCGGAAGGGATCGAGCCAGAAGCGTTGTTGTTGTTCAAAGTAGACATCTGAAATAGAAAAGGAACAAAGTTTAGATTAGATAAGAATCCCCAACTAAACACCCAAATGAGAAATTAGGGCTAGGATCCAACCACATTATTTACAATTTAGAAAGGGATGTCGTAATCCAAACTGCAAATAATTTGAAGGTAAGTGAATGATGATTCACTAATTTCCACCATGAAAAACGGAAAGGAAATTAAGTTTTAAATGAATTGAAATTCCTAGGTCTTTTGAGATTCATTGAACTTTTCGATGGCATGTTTAAATCTTGATATGCCCTTCAAGTTTGTGACTGGGATACCGAAGATCACAAACAAGGTGTGAATAACTATGCAAATGTACTTGGTACTCTCGATGTCTTTTATCACCTAATCAATGTGTCGGTTAACCACACACGCTCCATTGATCTATGATAAACATCGAGCCACCCTTTTCCACCATTTCTAGTCCGTATTAGTGTGTCGGTTATCCATGCACGCTCGACTAACGACTTGGCAGGGTGCAAGTGTAATTTCATGGAATAGCATCATTTCACATTTTTCCTAAAGTAACTAAGATTGAGAATTTTATAAAAACATTTAGTTACTTTATTAAACATTATACTTTTAATGAGGAATTAGTTGCCTTATCCTACCCGTTCGGCTAACGAACCTCCACCAATCAAGGAAGCGGTGGGTGAGAGTGGACACCCATTAAACTGCCATTTTATAGACAACAACCCTACAATCCCCCCCCCCCCCCCCCCCTTATAGATCAACTTCGTGAATGAGGCCTACTAATGGTAAGACTAGCTTAATCTTATACATATATTATTAATCTTATAATATTATAATAGTATAACGGTTGAATTTTAGACTTTTAAAATTCTAGGGTTTAGAATTTAAATATTTCAAAATTAAACTTTTAATCAAAATTTAAATTTCAAAACTTGAGGGCAAGTTTTGAAACTTTTCAAAACATCTTTTAGATCAAATTTGAAAAATTATTAATTAATCACATTATTAATATTTATCACATAATTTGACCTAATCTTTTTCTTTACAAGATAATTCAAATAAAAATACAAATAATTAAATTTATCTTATAAAACAAATAATTATCTTATTTATGACAATTATCCTTCAATTGAATTAGGATAATCAATACCATATTGAAAAAATCGAGTTTTATTAGTCAAAATCGTTTCTGGTAATTATCTCAATTCAATTTTAGTCAGAATCCGGAAAAATCAGCCACCAGACGAGCTGACTCGCCAAGTCACAGAACTTGACTCGTCGAGTAGGCTTGACTCGTTGAGTTCATCTGGTGACTCGACGAGTCCATCAGTCAGAGGCATGATTTTTCGACTTTTGAGCTTGAAAAAATTATATATGCATAAAATACAAAAGAGAAACGATCTAGGCTCTGATACCACTGTAGGGTTATGAGCAAAACAACATTCCTACGGTGTTCATGCAAACCCTAATGCTTGGATCTAGTTTTTCTATTTGTACATGCAACAATTGTCCAAGAATTGAAAGCCCTAATCTAGCATACAACAAAACTTAAAATCATCTAATAAAAAAATTAGAAAGTTACCTTGATTGTCGCTTGAAGATCTTGAGCTTTTGAGAACCTTTTCACCTCAAATGTTGTGCCTCTAATAGATCACAGACACCAAAGCAAATTGGAGAATAATAGAGAGAGGGGGAAGGTAATTTCGGATCTCGGATCTTCTTAGGGTTGTGGTAGCCGAAACCAAGAAGCCTTGGGACCCTTTATAAAGATGAGGAATTAGGGTTTCAGTCAAAGCTGAATTTCTCTGTAACTGAATTCTAAAGTTCATCTCTTCATCTTCCCAGCATACCAAAATGAACCGAAATGGAATTGACCCTCTGCTAGTTGACTTATGAGCCCTCCCCTCTAGGCTGACAGCTTGCAAGTTAGTATGACATCCAGTAGGAAGTCTATCTTTTCGGGATGATGCTTTCATGGTCCCTATCTCTGCCCCAATAGCAAGAGTCAGTCCAAGCAGCGGAACACGTTACCGTCCTCATCCGATTGCTTAGGCTCTAAGTAGCCCACAAGAACATTCCAGAATAAGCCCTTGGACAAAATCTTATGGGCTATCCATAAGGATTTCGTCCACCCTATCTTTAGGGTTCCTCAACCCACATTGCAATTTTCCAATAATTACAAGTTCAGTCCCTATAATTCAGTTAACCTCTTTTGACCATAAAATTAACTCCAAATTAATTCTTGACCAATGTTAATTAAATAATATGATTTCTCCTTTAATATATTATTCATATAATATATTAATAAACCATAATAACCTCTTTCTCTATTTCATCCAGTTAAGTTGCTTCGGTGAAGGCAACCTAAAACGACCATGCTACAACCAGGTCAAGTACATACCAAATATAGTTGTAACATCCCGAAATATCAAGAGTAGAGTTGAAGGGCTAAAAGAGTAAATTGGGAAAGAGCGACTCGGTGAGTCCATGTGCGGACTCGGCGAGTAGAATCGCGACTTGGTCGCGTGTTAAGTGGCCGACTCGGCGAGTTAGAGTAATGGACTCGGCGAGTAGGCGCTGTGTGGAGAAAACCCTAAATCTCAGGGTTGAACCCTATATAAAGAACATAACATCCATTCCCCCAGCCTCCTTACTCATTCTCAAGTCCAGAAACCCTAACCCTCATGTGTGAGTGGATCAAGTGCATTTGGAAGCTTGGAGAAGCAATTGTTGAGGAAATCTTGAAGGGTAAGAGGCTTGGAGCAAGGGGCTTTGCTTGGATTCGAGTTTCATTGCAGTTGGGGCGTTCCTTTGAGATAATATCTCGTTTTTGAGCTGCTATTTCTTAGATGCATCATTTTGGGGGTGTTAGAGATCATCTCCTTGGATGTATTGGAGTTTAGAGGTTAGATATGAGGTTGCTACCTCAGATCTGGAATGGAGAAGGGTTGGAATGCATGAAATTCCCTGTTTGTGAGTGGTTAATGGAGCTATTTTGTCCCAAAACCAAACCCTAGAGTGAATATGCATTGATCTCTTTGGATTCACGTAAAGTTTGCCACTTTACGTGATGGATGAGTTGTAGGAGGCTAGATCTATGTTTTGGATCAATTGCATGGCCTGGAATGCTTCTGTATGGGT
The DNA here is from genome assembly GCF_002870075.4 of Lactuca sativa. Lineage (NCBI taxonomy): Eukaryota > Viridiplantae > Streptophyta > Magnoliopsida > Asterales > Asteraceae > Lactuca > Lactuca sativa. The sequence continues at coordinate 171,405,810 of NC_056624.2, read as the reverse complement.
TCAGACCGGTAGTACTCGGCGAGTCACATGGGTGGACTTGACGTGTTGCTTGAAGATAAGTTGGAACTCGACGAGTTGGAAGAACAACTCGGCGAGTTGGATGAAGATGGCCTAGAACTCGGCGAGTTGTATGAACAACTCGGCGAGTAGATTGAAGATAGCCTTAGACTCGGCGAGTCTTGTCGAAGAGTTCCAATATTTTCTGGTTGAGTCGAGAATCAGCGAGTCAAGGGATGACTCGGTGAGTTGTGTGCGAGTGGACTCAGAGTTGTGGGATTCAGCGAGTCTCAGGGTGACTCGGCGAGTTGAGTCGCAGACTGGGGAAGTTCCGTGCATGGGGACTCGATGAGTCGACGGGTTGACTCGGCGAGCAGGGTCAACCAGGAGGGTTGACTTTGACTAAGGACTTTGACTTTGACTAAGAGTTGACCGTTGACTTTTAGGGCTTGGTCAGCGATGTGGCCTTTGGGCCAAGAGAGGGGTAAAATAGTCTTTTACCCTTAAGAGGGTGCCATGAGAGGGTTGATTCTAGTCTCGAGAGTTATATTCATGAGAGTATATGCCTTACATGTTAGGCGGCGGCGAGTTCGAGAAAGTGTGGGGATATCTGCTTCCTGCTTGCCAGGTGAGTCTTCTCACTATACTTTACCTTGAGTAGGTAACCAGAGTTATGTGACAGAGTATTTGTATGCTATGTATGTTATGTGTTGTACTGCATTATTTCTATGTGATTTATGTTGTGCATGTTTTCAGAGTTGGAACCGGAGGGTTCCTAGAGTTAGAACCGGAAGGTTCACAGAGTTAGAACTAGAGGGTTCACAGAGTAGGGTCCACGGACCCACAGAGTTATAGCCTCGAGTGGCTAATATGTGTTGTGTGTGGTATTTGGGGAACTCACTAAGCTTCGTGCTTATAGTGTTTTGTTTTATGTATGTGTTTCAGGTTTCTTTCAGGATCACGGGACGGCACCGGCTTGATTGTACACACCAGAGAAAGAGTCATGTTTTGAGGATGCTGGTTTTCTATACAAGTGAAAATGGAGTCATGTTTTGTAATTTGATTATGAATGAGATTTTAAACAAGTGTTTCTAAGAATTAAACGATTATTTTTAAATGAAAAATTGTTTGAAATTTTTGGTGTTACAAGTTGGTATCAGAGCCTTGGTTTGAGGGATTCGGATGCGCCTTCGGGTAAATCTGGTCTCAAGCTGAGGAAGTAAGAAAAGTTTTCAAAAGAAATGAATTTCTAAAAGTGAATAAGAGTTCAAAGAGAAAGCGAGAAAGAGCAGTGTGTACAATCAGCCAGAGCCCGAACGGTGATTTCCCAAAATACCCTTACTTTTGTGTTATGAGATATTTATGATGCACTTTATGAGATATTATTGCATGCTAGAGACAGGCTAGGTATTTCATATCTTAGGACTAGAGTGGCCTAATTTGTGATGCCTTAGCCTAGGACTTGTTGTTATATGTGTTATGCTTTTGAGTATGTGATGAGTGAGAGTATCCAGTTAGAACCCATGAGGGGTAGAGTTACAGAGTTCGGTGGTACTTTCGAGGATGAACCGAGAAAGTGGAGTTATCACCGAGAGTGAGTCCTATGTATTCTTCGATGCTCGAATGCTGCTTGCTTTGTGCTTTGTGGAACTCTCGATGATGGGAGTCAGCTACCAAGTGAATATGACGATATTCAGGAGGTAGATGGCTGGCATCATTAGGAGCTCTTCAGCAGCTGATAGCAAAGAAGTAGGAGGACCAAGGAAGAGCCTAGGGAGTAACCTTAGCCAGATGAGTGCGCTGGTAGGGTAGAGAATTTCGCTGGGGAGCGAGCATGCGCGATGGGATTGGTGAAAGAGCAGGTCGAGCAGCTACTTAGGAGCTCTGGGATGGTCCGTGTGGAAAGTATGGGTAGATGTGGCAGGTAGTATGGGCCCGTACTACTGAAAGCAGAGGACCCATACTTGATACAGGGAGTATTCTGAAGGTTCTAAGGAGCGGATTGAGGAGTGATGTTATGGTTCGAGTACCATACATCAGAGCGGATTGAGGAGTGATGTTATGGTTCGGGTACCATACATCAGAGTGGATTGAGGAGTGATGTTATGGTTCGGGTACCATACATCGGAGTGGATTGATGAGTGATGTTATGGTTCGGGTACCATACATCGGAGCGGACTAAGGAGTGATGTTACGGTTCGATTACCGTACGCCGGAGCATATTGAGAAGAGATGTCATGGAATGAGTACCATGGTTCGTAGGGAATGATGCTTGTGGTTCTCCGGCTATCCGGTCATGTTTGAGTTCGAAGAGGCATCCCTTGAGAGGGAGATCGAGAGCCTCTCAGAGTATTTTAGTAAGGAGTCAGTGAGAAGGGAGAATTTTGATCTGAGTTGAGCGATCAGTCGATAAGGAAGATGTCACCTTCTATGATCTGGGTGGTACTGATTATGTTCGTATGCAAAATATGAGAAGCATGATGTTTAAGTTTTGGGTTTGGGGGTAAACCTTGCAGGTCTTCATTGATGATGATTTCCCACCAGAGTATCTGGTAGCATGTGTGCCGCGAGGAAGTGATTTATCATGATCAGATAGTCAGTTGGGACTAAGATAGTCGAGGACCACATTACGCCTATTTGAGTATAGTAGGATGTATTGTAGTGGTATTAGTGGGGAGTTCAGTCGAGTTTAGCAGTGCAGCGAGTTTTCTATCTATGTTGGGTATTGAATATGGCAGTGGGTCTCTGTTCTTGGGATGATCCCGGTGTTGGAGCATTGGTTGATGAGTTGAGGTGAGGGGTACGATGATTTTGTGGTTCAGTCTATGGGCCAGGGATGTTATTGAGCAGTTGAGTTGTTTGGTACTAGATTGGTACGAGATTTGGAACGACTAGGGGCAGTCGTGTTGAGAAGTTCTTGAGGAGTTCATCAGAGGTTCAGAGTATATGAGGTTGATTGATTTCCTTAAAGGGGATTATCGGGCGTTGTGTAGCACTTTCCAGGGGCAGGTGCGATTTTGCTGGTGAAAATAGTTGTGGGTTGGTTGTGTGCTAATTGGTGATGGTTTGAACCCTGAGTGGGGGACAACCGGGTACCGTATGTAAGAAAGAAGAGATTTGTCAAGAGTAGTTATAAGTGGAGTATAGAGATCTGCGGTAAGAAATCATGAGACCAGAGATGTCGGTGATCGAGGGAAGGGGGTCAGAGTGAGTTAATGCGGGAAGTACTTGTTTGAGAAGGATGAATGTCTCCACGGCAGGTTTTTAATGGTCAGGAACCTGGTAGTGGTCAGTGTTGTTAAAGAATGATTGGGCAACCAACTCCCGGGTCGGTATGCGTATCCTTGCTTGGATTTTGAGTGGTGGGAAAAAGGGTTCCGGAGAATTATCAGCGTATTTCGTAGCATTAGCGTTTTCTCGTATTCCAATTGAGAAATTGGATGCACCGAAGTTGCATTTTCGGAAAAATGTAGATCTAATTACGGGGTTCAGAGGAAATGTATTATTGTATCTATATGATGCTTGGGGGCAGGAGATCAGTGGTTGTGGCAGGATCTTGTGATGTTCTGTTGGGATATTCCGAGGTATCCGGGTATGATATCTTTATTTCGGAGTTACTCGTGAATCTTGAGTTGAAACGACTTGTGGTATATCAGGTATCTACGGATCTAGTGGGAGCCCTTCGAGTATGGGCATCCAGGGAGATTATTTAAGAGAGTGGATCTTCGCAAGGGTGGGCATTTTGATATGTCGTTTGCCTCCAGAGTTTGTGATGCATATTCGAGTCGAGTATGGGTAGCTGCCTATGATAGTCTGCGGAGCATGAGCTAGTGGAGTCAGAGGGTGTTGTGATACTGCGGGGAGCCGTAGTACTCACTAGATGGCAAGAGAATGTGATGATGGAATGTTCTCCGATCAGTGTATGATGTGGAAGAGTTTTGGGCTTGAGTAGCTCTAGTATTGAGTTTTTGGAGCCTGGGTGTTGAACCGGGGGCGAGACTGGGGTCTCCGTCTCTGTCGGGAGATGCGGCGAGATGCGCAAGGGATATGCACAGCAGAAACCAGAGATCAGAGTTGAGACGATCCTCGGTTGGATTGTATTTTCTCGCATGAGGAAAAGAGAATTTCGTGACTTGCGTGTCCCTGGGCCGGGATAGTGGTCACGGGGAGAAAGTTAGTGGGATATTTGGATCATGATATGGGTGACCTTTGGAGGCTCAGTTGTGGAGTCAAAAGCTGACCTGGTGCTCAGTCTCGAAGAGGGATATGAGAAATGAGCTAGAGCTTATCATGATGATGTCTGAGGACACTTCAGAGCGAGCGAACGATTCAGACGCTCGAAGACATGCTTCGGGCATGTGTATTAGATTTCAGAGGGAGTTGCGGCACGTATTTATCCTTGGTTGAGTTATCCTATATCAACAGCCATCATTAGTGCATTGGTATGCCACCCTTTGAGCTGTTGTATGGGAGGAGGTGTCGGACCCTCATTTGCTGGGGAGAGGTAGCGCATGGACCCGAGAGCCCTTGCGAGCAGATCCAAAGCATGTGCGATACATGGAGTGGTGGCAAGTGGATTTCCCTGGGTAAGGGAAGAGAAAGGTATGTAACCCCCCGGGGGGGGGGGGGGGGGGGGGAAGTGTTGGTTCACGGAAGTAAAAGTAGTAGTGAGAATGGATGATTTGGAGTATGGTGGTTAAACACTGTGTCTGTGACAGTGGTATGGAATGACATCATGATGGGATGTCTGCTGAGGACGCGGAAAGGATTCCGCGGGTGTAGAGCCAAGAGTCTCAGGATGGATGCAGGGATGGAGTCTGGGACTCCCAGCTTGATTCTGATCAAGGTTTGTGTGCGTAGTGGTGGTTCCTCCTGGGGATGTTAGAGATGTCGTCAGTGTGACGGGTTTTCCTAACCCGAGGGTGCAAAGGTTGGTGCAGCATGTGTGTGTGATTGCAAGAAGAGGACTCGTGGGAATTGCTCTGAGATTGAAGAGTGGGTCTTTCTGTCAGCATGGAATGGATAGAGTGGGATTCGGATTGGGGATCCGGTGGTTCGTGATTATTTTTAGCTCGTAGGGGGTCGAGCGATTGTTAATATTTGGAGCAGTGATGCATCTCGGGTAATTCTCGATTGTTGAGTGTGATTATCAGAGGGTACAGCCGGTGCCCGGTTTGAGACGGTGGTCAGGACACCGCAAGGAAAGAGGAAGTGAGTTTGAGTTCGATGGTTATGCTTTGAGGAATCTGGTCCAGTTAGGGCCAGGTGGCGCATCGTGGGAGTATTTTGGAGTTGAGTTGCCATAGGCTTCGAGGACGAAGCCTAATTTAAGTGGGGGAGAATTGTAACATCCCGAAATATCAAGAGTAGAGTTGAAGAGCTAAAAGAGTAAATTGGGAAAGAGCGACTCGGCGAGTCCATGTGCGGACTCGGCGAGTAGAGTCACGACTTGGTCGCGTGTTAAGTGGCCGACTCGGCGAGTCAGAGTAATGGACTCGGCGAGTAGGCGATGTGTGGAGAAAACCCTAAATCTCAGGGTTGAGCCCTATATAAAGAACATAACATCCATTCCCCCAGCCTCCTTACTCATTCTCAAGTCCAGAAACCCTAACCCTCATGTGTGAGTGGATCAAGTGCATTTGGAAGCTTGGAGAAGCAATTATTGAGGAAATCTTGAAGAGTAAGAGGCCTGGAGCAAGGGGCTTTGCTTGGATTCGAGTTTCATTGCAGTTGGGTGTTCCTTTGAGGTAATATCTCGTTTTTGAGCTGCTATTTCTTAGATACATCATTTTGGGGGTGTTAGAGATCATATCCTTGGATGTATTGGAGTTTAGAGGTTAGATCTGAGGTTGCTACCTCAGATCTGGAATGGAGAAGGGTTGGAATGCATGAAAGTCCCTATTTGTGAGTGGTTAATGGAGCTATTTTGTCCCAAACCCAAACCCTAGAGTGAAAATGCATAGATCTCTTTGGATTCACGTAAAGTTTGCCACTTTACGTGATGGATGAGTTGTAGGAGGCTAGATCTATGTTTTGGATCAATTGCATGGCCTGCAATGCTTCTGTATGGGTTCAGACCGGTAGTACTCGGCGAGTCACATGGGTGGACTCGACGAGTTGCTTGAAGATAAGCTGGAACTCGACGAGTTGGAAGAACAACTCGACGAGTTGGATGAAGATGGCCTGGAACTCGGCGAGTTATATGAACAACTCGGAGAGTAGGTTGAAGATAGCCTTAGACTCGGCGAGTCTATTGTTGGACTCGGCGAGTCTTGTCGAAGAGTTCCAATATTTTCTGGTTGAGTCGAGAATCAGCGAGTCAAGGGATGACTCGGTGAGTTGTGTGCGAGTGGACTCAGAGTTGTGGGATTCGGCGAGTCTCGGGGTGACTCGGCGAGTTGAGTCGCGGACTGGGGAAGTTTCGAGCATGGGGACTCGACGAGTCGACGGGTTGACTCGGCGAGCAGGGTCAACCAGGAGGGTTGACTTTGACTGAGGACTTTGACTTTGACCAAGAGTTGACCGTTGACTTTTAGGGCTTGGTCAGCGATGTGGCCTTTGGGCCAAGAGAGGGGTAAAATAGTCTTTTACCCTTAAGAGGGTGCCATGAGAGGGTTGATTCTAGTCTCGAGAGTTAGATTCATGAGAGTATATGCGTTACGTGTTAGGCGGCGGCGAGTTCGAGATTCAAGTGTGGGGATATCTGCTTCCTGCTTGCCAGGTGAGTCTTCTCACTATACTTTACCTTGAGTAGGTAACCAGAGTTATGTGACAGAGTATTTGTATGCTATGTATGTTATGTGTTGTACTGCATTATTTCTATGTGATTTATGCTGTGCATGTTTTCAGAGTTGGAACCGGAGGGTTCCTAGAGTTAGAACCGGAAGGTTCACAGAGTTAGAACCAGAGGGTTCACAGAGCAGGGTCCACGGACCCACAAAGTTATAGCCTCGAGTGGCTAATATGTGTTGTGTGTGGTATTTTGGGGAACTCACTAAGCTTCGTGCTTACAGTGTTTTGTTTTATGTATGTGTTTCAGGTTTCTTTCAGGATCACGGGACGACACCGGCTTGATTGTACACACCAGAGAAAGAGTCATGTTTTGAGGATCCTGGTTTTCTATACAAGTGAAAATGGAGTCATGTTTTGTAATTCGATTATGAATGAGATTTTAAACAAGTGTTTCTAAGAATTAAACGATTATTTTTAAATGAAAAATTGTTTGAAATTTTCGGTGTTACAATAGTTATGGGCTTAGACACTAATCCAAAACATATATGTTAATTGCTACTGAAGCAGAAATGCTCAAGTGCACTGGTCAAGCAAATATGTTTGAAGGATCTGTCTCCTGAACATCAGTGGACAATGACAATGACAACCTTGGTAGTCCAGAAAAGGTTTCTCCTCCCAATGGAAAGGGATCAGCCAAGGTCAAACCGTTTGACCATATGGTAATGAGAAAGGCTAATTCTGAGATAGTTTCATGTGTCATTCCTAAAAACAGGGGTTGATGTACATCTTTGGAAGGGTATGAAATTGCATACCCTTGATTAGTTATTAGAAATATATATTAGGATTGCATACCCTTATAAAATTATTTGCATACCCAAATTAAAATCCAAACCTAATAAAACGGGAATTCGTCCAGAAAAATGGAAACTATATTTGAGGAAAGGAATATTTATTCAAATACTTTTCATCAATAAAAAAACCAACAAAAAAATAATTTCACAAACTACAGAGTATTTGAATCCAAGAAAAACATAAACTCTATATCTATATTAACAGTTTTTATCAAACAAACTAGAAGCTAAGAAAACAAATCCCAAAAATCAAAACCTAAGAAACCCTAACCATTGGACACAGTAATAGAGTCTCGCCGCTCCGATCGTCGGTCAATTCGGCACAATCAGAAAGTGAGAATCGTCGGCTTTTACCTTCTTGATAATACCTTGTTGATCTGCTGTCTTTAGCTCTTGGCCTCTTTTTTACAGGTTAGTTTTTCTTTTACCCACAATCGTCTCATCACTCTTTTTTTCTTTTATTTGAAGTTTTAATCGACTCTTCCATCTCTTCATTGTTTGCTTTTATTTGAACCGATAATCATCTCTTCTTTGTCTTCTTTAATGCAATTGTGTGTTTGTTGCCAAATTAAATGCAGAAATTACTTTCTTGGGTATTGTAACAAGTAAATTACATATTATAATAAAGATAAAGAAAGTAAATATGTTAGTGTGTAAATATAGATGTGCAAATGTATTGTCAATTCTTTCTTCTATGTTAAAGCAAGTGGCATATATTATATAAAATTAATTTCTCTATAGCTAGTAAAGTTTACACATACAATATTATAATAGAATATTAAAGTATGATTTATGTTTTTAACTATTTTAATCTTGGTTGGTAATTATGATTATAGCTTTTACTGTTTTTCTATTTCCAAATTATTAATCGTTATAGTCTTTTTAGGTTAAATTTATTTTTGACAATAAAATGAATGAAGATGAAAACGAGTTACCAAAACACAAGAAGAAACATGGGACATTAGATTGGTTTGTTAATGCTCAAAAGAAAACAAAAACTCAAGATGATTCTTCCTCGACGCCCGATAATATCCCACATGGTAGCACCAAAGTTCCATCTCGGGAGAGAGAAAGTCAATTTGATGTAAATACGCTTCCACGTGATCCAGGCTTGAGAAATATCCTTGGTTATCATCCCAACGACCAAGATGCAGTAAGGAAGTGCAAAGAGGCCCTTGCCAACCTCGTAGTCATCAATTTCCTCAAATAGACTTTGGAGGCAATATGCGTCGCTTTATTCCCAGTTGGTTTGATAAACATAAATGGCTTGAATATAGTATTGATAAAGATGCGACTTTTTTGTATGCTACTTATTTAGGGATAAGGATGAATCCGGTGGAAAAGGTAGAGATGCTTTTGTTACGAATGGCTTTAAAAGCTGGAATATACCAAATAGGTTTGATAGACATGAGGGAGCTGTTAATAGCATCTATAATCGAGCTAGAGAATAGTTTGATATAAACCCAAAAAGTCAATACAAAGTGCTTTTGAGCATCAATCTACAAAATCTCAAAAAGAATACCACACTTGTTTGCTTGCTTTAATACATCATATAAGGTATCTTTTACATCAAGGATTGCCAATTCGGGGTCATGATGAAAGTCAAGGATCAAGTAATAAAGGGAAATTTTTAGAAATTCTTGAATGGTTAGCAAAACACAATGAGGAAGTTGATAAATTTGTATTAAAAAATACTCCAAAGAACTTACAAGTGACCTCCCCTTCTATTCAAAAAGATATCATACACGCTTGTGCAAAAGAAACAACTAAAGCCATTATTAAAGAACTTGGTGAAGATTACTTTGCAATATTGGCAGATGAATCAGATGATATAACTCATAATAGCAAATGTCTTTGTGCTTGTGGTATGTTCATAATAAAAGAGACATAGTTGAAAGGTTTCTCGGTGTTGTACATGTCGCTGATACCACAACTTTATTTCTTAAAAAGGCAATTTGTTCTTTGCTTACAGAGTATTCATTAAGTCCATCTAAAATCCGAGGTCAAGGATATGATGGAGCTAGTAATATGAAGGGTGAAAGTAATGGCCTTAAATCTCTAATCTTAAAAGAAACCACATTTGCATACTATGTTCACTGTTTTGCACATTAACTTCAACTGACACTAGTTGCAGTTTCAAAAAAGAGCATAGAATGTGGTTGGCTCTTTGCGATACTTACAAACTTATTGAATGTCATTAGAGTTTCTTGTAAGAGAAAATAAATGTTGCGAGAAGATCAAGCTTAAAAGGTTTCACAAGAATTTGATGATGATCAACTTGAAAGTGGCAAAGGATTGAATCAAGATCTTAGTTTGGGAAGTCCAGGTGATACTAGTTGGGGATCCCACTATAAACTGAATGTGAATGTTATTTCCTTATATCCTGTGATACACGAGGTTCTTGATAAGATAGGAGATGTATCTTCAAGTTCGGACGATCGGCTAAAAGCGGATGTTGTTGCTTATTCAATCAAGTCTTTTGATATTATATTTATGATACATTTAATGAAGACTATTTTTGGTGTGGCAAATTATTTGAAAAATGCTTTACAAAGAAAAGATCAAGACATAGTTAACGCCATGTCGTCGGTTACTTTGACTAAGCAACGACTATAAGAAGTAAGAGATAATGGTTGGGAACCTCTCTTAAGTTCAGTCATATCGTTTTGTGGAAAAAAATTGCATTGAAGCTCCTAATATGGAAGATGTATATGTTCTGATAGGTAGAAAAAATGCGGTAAACTACACACCACAAATCTTTATCATTTTCGAGTTGAAGTCTTTGTTGCGATAATTGATTTGCAACTTCAAGAGTTGAAGAACCGATTTGACAAGGTTAGTATGGATTTACTTGTTTATATGGCTAGTTTGAGCCCCGTTGTTGATTTTAAATCTTTTAATAAAGAAAAAATTATTGCACTTGCAAAACGTTATCCTAGTGAGTTTTCAAGTGATAAATTAGTTCGTCTTGGTGATCAGCTTGATAACTACATCTACGATATGAAAAAAGACGACATATTTCAAGGATTGAAGGGTCTTAAAGAACTCTCTAAGGAGATGGTGAGATAAAATAAAGATCAAGTTTTTGATCATGTCAATTTACTTATTAAGTTGGTGTTGATCCTCCCGGTGGTGACATCTACTGTAGAAAGAGCATTTTCCGCAATGACTTTTGTGAAGAACAAGCTACATAATATTATGGGTGATCAATTATTAAATGATTGTTTAGTAACTTATATAGAGAAAGATATATTTTGAAATGTTAGTGATGAAGTTATTGTTAATCACTACCAGAATATAAGCAATAGACGACAACAGTTGTAAATTTTTGTTTCGATATTAAATAATTTTTAGGCTTGTTTTTAATTATTAATAAACATTTACTAATTTCATACCCTATTTGTTTTCTAAATCCGCAACTGCCTGAAAAGTCCATATGTTTCTATTTCAAATTGAATGGACATTGGATGCGAAGCTTCCCTGTCTACCTGAAAGATCGCAGAGATAGTAAAGTCAAGTTGTATGACTATACTTCAGGTACATCCACTACATAAATCTATTATTTTAAGCTCCTATTCATAGATTTTTAACACATGATGTGATAGTCACATTTTGATTTTTTTGTAGAATCTAAGAGAAAGAAGGAAGCTTAAGAAGAGCAAGCTGAATCCGATCGTGAAAGATGGATTTCGGTCACATTGTTCGATGATCGGATTTCTGAGTTGCTGATTAGGAGTTATGATAGATTAATAGATTGCTTAGGAAATTTCTAGATACATAGGTTTCATATATTTGCATTGTAAGGAAAAAATTTCCGCCTATTATAAATAAAAATGAAATTTTGATTTATATATCCTTGCAATTGAATTAATGAAAATTGGTGGTTATATTTCTATTATTAGCAATGTTAAATGTGGATTGGTTCTTAATTATATCAGTTGTGGTAATGTCATAATTAACCAAGTGAAAAGCAATTCTCATCACCCAAGTTTCATTTGGATAGAAACTTGGAGTCATACAATTCAAATTGTGTGATATATGAGATCCTTGATCTTAGGAAGATTAAGACTAATTCGTTGATCACATGTTTGTGTGAGTCAAAGTGAAGGAATAATGGATCTAGTACACATTGATGTGAACTATTTAGATCCACCACAAAGGATGATAAGTCTATTCATAATGATTTACTGATGGTTCAGCAAATATGGTTATAGTTATAAGATTAAGTGTAATTCTGATTCTTTGAAAGGTTTCAAAGAATGGAAGAACAGATATGAAGAATCTGTTAGACAGAAAGATAGAGTTTTCACCAATATAAAAGGAAAGGATAGTACTATAGTATTATGTTTTATGATCATCTTAATGATTATGGAACTATGTCACAGTTGATCCTCTAAGAACATCTTAGTGAAATTGTCTCAACTAAGAAGAAGAATCAAATATTTTTGAAATAGTTTGATCAATAGATGAGTCATACTTCGTCTTCAAATCAAGTTTTAGAGTCACACTCTAGTAACTTCGAATCGTATCTTGAAGCTTATTTCAAACTAAGTAGGTTTATAACACCTCATGAAATGTGGAGTAGAAATGTTTTCTAGCTCTAGCACATTTGAAGTGGGTAGTTGTGATGTTTAGTTAAAACAAAGATAAACTAATACCAATTAAATGAAGTGTTGTCTTGACAAGAATCCACACTAACTTTTGAATATTTGGTTTTTGCTTGTTAGGAAATGTTTCCTAACAGAAAAAATTATCTGTCAAGAAGTCAGTGGGAGTCTTAATGGTCTTGAATAGTTTTTGGAGTCAATCAAGAATAAACTTGTTAGTTATCACTAGCACACAACTTGAGGTTAATAACCTATCATGTTAAGTTGACACATTCTTGTTTGTATGAACCTTCCGGTTATGTTCACTATGCATGTGAGTTCAATAGTTCTCATTTGACTGCAAAAGGCAGAGTATGTTGGTCAGTGATAGTACATTGGTCAATGGGAGTGAGCTGCTTGGAAACTTGGAAGGGATGGTAGGCCCTTGTGCCACCAGAGGGCGAGAAATTAAGAATAAGCAATGTTCAGTCCATGTAAGGAAAACAAAATTTGATTTTGGGTTTTGTCCTCAACCTTATCTTGTGATTGTAGGCTGGAAATGACAAATTCACATGTATAGGAACACATACACCATAAAATCTAAGTGGAAAAAGGTTTCTCTCTAATTCATGAAAGTGTTTATGAGGAAACACTTTCATTATTAGATTTTTAATCTAGTTGATATCATTATGGTGAGCAATTGTGATAATTGTGTTCTCAAATTCGTATATGATTATGGCATCCCTTTTCATAGTTTGAATTGTGAGAAACGGCAATAAATAGTTTGAACGTTCAGCACTTATTGCTATAGGTTCTGAAAAGGTTTAAGCACACACATATGCTATCTAATGAAGGTGTATGAGCTTGAAAAGTCTGGATGAAGACTTATCAAAGCATCACGTATTAGAAATCTGAACTTTAGTAAGAAAGTCAATAGAATTGATTTCTGGAAGTCCAGTTGATTTTTGGATACATGTCAAAGCTAGTGGGAGCATAATTGTTATGCTAGCAAGGATATAATTGTTATGCTAGTGGGAGCATGATTCTTATGCTAATCGTTATAGGTTAGCAATACTATTTGTAGGAAACAAAGGTTACAAATTTGTGAGTTGCAAAGTTTGTAAATTATTTTGCTATAGAAAATTATAGTGGAGAGAGCACATATACTTAATTTCAAATATAAAACTTTAGATTAAAGGATTTTAATGGAACTTATTCATGAACATATATAAATGTCATGTTGAAGTGATTCAACATAGGAACATTCAAATAATAGAAATATTATAGCAAGAGACTGATCATGTATCGTGTAACATCCCGTACTTCACAGGTATATTTCAAATCCCTCCTCTTTTGCAAGTTTCTAGTTGTAGTCCCTAGAGTGTTTGAGTTGGGCCATGAGAAGTATAAGGACTAAAGTTTCCACTTTGAGTCAGGAAGGAGTACGCTGAGCGTATATAAGGATACACTGAGCATACTAGGGGCGCCCTAGTACACTGGGCGTACACTCATGTATGTTGGACGTACTAATGTCTAGAGCAAACCCTAATATTTAGGGTTTGGGGACTATATAAACACCCTTATGGATCATTTCCTCTGATTATCCTCAGCCTCCACAACCTACATTCGTCCTCCCCAAACCATAGCTCTTCTTTGTGGGTGTAAGCTTGTTTTATGTGTGTTTTGGAGTGTTTCAAGAGAAGAACATTGCATCCAAGTGTTGGAGAAGAAGATCAAGTTCATAGAATTGAAGTTAGTTTGTGCTCAAGAAGCGCCTAAAGGTATAAAGTTCTAAACTTTATGCATATATGCTTAGATCTAATCATTTTACTTTATTAGAAGCATCTCTTGTCCTAAAAGCAATAAAGTGGTGTATTTTGTGTTATGGACGTAAATAGTTGTCCTTCCTTGCTCTTGAAGGGATTTTGAGTGATAAAATAAGGTCCCATTAGCTGTAAGTATCCCATGCAAGAGAAATAAGGTCTTAATGGATTAATACCAAGCATTTAGAACTTCATGGATGTCCAAAGTGATAAAGTTCGTGACTCTATGGACCCTAGGCATGTTAGGCCTCTGGATCTGAGATTAGGACTTAAGTGCTTAAGCCATTAAGAACTTAATAAGGTTTTGTCAAGAGATGGAGTATGCCCAGCGTAAATCTAGTACGCCCAGCGTACTGGGTCAACCACCCCGATGGTGGTCAACATCTGGTCGAGTACGCCCCGTGTACTAGAGGAGCACGCCCCGCGTACTTCCTCTGTTGGGCCATTGACATTTAGGCTTCATGTTTTGGGCTGCTTATGGACTAAAGGGGTTTGGGCCTTTGTCGGGCTTAATAAATAAGATGTTATGGGCCATTTAGTGGTATTGGATCATGGGTTTAGGCCCAATAAGGAGATTAGGCCCAATTTAGTAAATTGGGCCAGTAGTAGACTTAAGTGTTGGGACTTCATGATAAGGACTTGGTGTGGGGCTTTGGCCCAATAAAGGGATGGTTTAATGAATTATAAAGACACTTGGTCAGGGGGGGGTAATGCTGGGTATTAACCTAGTATTTATTCTTATGTGACAGTTCGAGATTCCTGTTGAGATCGTAGTCAGAGACTTGCAGTATTTCAACACTATTTGCGAAGTGAGTTATCTTTGCTATATCGACAGGGTCTAAGGCACCAAGGTCATCCCTTTATGGACTGTATTTGGATTATTTACATCCTGTTTGTTAGGATGCTATGTTAGTGACCTGTAAGGTCGGTGTCTTGGTTATAGGATCATTGTTATGCTTGTGATCTGTTAGCTCGGTTTGACTGTTATATGCATGTTATTGTTTGTATGTGCACATGATTGTTTGTTTGGAGGTTGGATTGAGGCGGTCCTGCTTCGTGCTGTAGGCCAACATACCTGGGGCGGTCCGGATAGGCTGTAGCCCCTGAGGAGGTGGTCCAGTCATGCCGAAGGCCCGCCGAGCGTTCCGAATAGACTGTAGGCCCTGAGGAGGTGGTCCAGTCATGCCGAAGGCTCGTGAGCAGTCCAGATAGGTTGTAGGCCCTAAGGAGGCGGTCCAGTCATGCTGAAGGCTCATTATACATGATGTTTGTTATTATTTTTTTGTGTGGTATATGTTGGTATTTTGGGGGTAACTCACTAAGCCTTCGAGCTTACATTTATTGATTTTTTTTGTTTCAGGTACTTCAAGTGACCATGGCAAGGCGAAGGCGTGACGCACATATCCTCACATTTTTATGATTTTGGATTTCTGGGAACTCTGATATGAAATCATTTTGAAACAATTTGTGAACAATGTTGATGTTGGAACAATTTTTGATTACTCGTATTGGTTTTGAAAAGTTTAAATTTTTAGTATAATTTTGTATTGTTACAAGTTAGTAGTTAATTTAGAGACGATAAGCATCAAAAATGACTTTTTGATGGAATATTATTTAGAAGGATTAATCTTCACCATGTTGTAGTATATTTCACAAAGTTTCCGTGCATATAAAGAACGCCAAAATACGAGTTATAACGAAGAAGTTATGACCTGTCGAAGTTTCACGACAGAACCGGAACGACCCAACGCGACGTAAGGTAGATAGATATCTATCCTTAATGAAGGAGTTCAGATGAAGGAGTAGTCCAACGATAAAAAGACAGATGAAAACGGAGTTCAGATGAAGGAGTTATGAATTTCGAACGGAGTTTTCCTGTCCCGGCCTACTAAAGATAATATATAAGTAATATATTTATAATATATTAAAATTAAATTCAAAATTAGCCAATGGAGTCTAAATGAGAGTTGTAGAGGATAATCTCACCTACGTGTCGATATAAAGAACGTCGAAAATGGAGTTCGTATGCGAAAGTTATGAATTTCTGAAGTTCGTGGCGCGAAACCCCAAAACTGTCAGATACCACGACGTGGCAAGCAGTGCCACGACGTGGCAAGTCTTCTGACACCTCCGGGAGTCCTCCAGATGCAACTTGCAATGACGCATGCAATGAAGACCAAGCCCACGACATGGAAAAAGGTGCCACGACGTGGAAAGGGCAGATTTTGCCCTATAAATAGATTTGAGGGGCCACCGAGTTTGGTTGCTCACTCTCTCATCTCTCACCCATACTACATCGTTTTACGTGCAATTTTAACCCTCCCGAAGCCCCAGTAACATCCCGAGACCCGAAGCGAGTCCGAAGCACCGAAGATCCCGAGAAGAAAAGAGTTTCTGAGCCGAAGCTGTGCCTGCGAGAAGTCCGGTGTGTGAAGAGATCACAGTTTCACCGAAGGATACTACTTCTACAAGCCGTAGTGTTGTCCGATCATCTTCTGATCAAGTGAGTGTGTGGTCACTTTCTTCTAACACATAAATATTAAGTATTTGCTATGAAATACATGCTATGTGTATAATATTAAGTTGTCTATATGTGTGGGTGTATAGTCCCTTTCATAAACACGATAATAATACAAGTATTGTTTGAATGTTTTAAGTATATTGTTGTTTATATATGTGAGTGTATAGTTACTTTCTTCTACCGCATAGATATGAAGTATTTGAAATGAATTAGATGTTATGTGTTTATACATTGTTTGCTTATTTGAGATGAGTGTGAAATTGGGGATGTCACAGTTGGTATCAGAGCATTAGTTTAAGCGAACTAGGAATTTGTAGGAAATTTCTAGACTTACACTTAGAATTCTAAGTAATGATTGTGAGGAGTGTGTGTAAAATATGATAGGTAGTACACCTAAATTGACACAAGCACTAGTTTATTTTATGAATGATGCCTAAAATGCTTTTATGTGCTAATTGTTTTGTTTGATAGCTAAATTGATGTTATTATTTGTTCGAATCTATGGTCTGTTGCCGACCGGATCTGGAAACCTTATGTGTATAGGATTCTAAGCGTATGACTACAGTATTAGAACTAGCATGTAAACGTTTCAAAGTGATAAGGAGATTTATACGACTATCATAAATAAAGCTTTCTTATCTTAAATTCTTGCCCGGTACACCGAAAGACTGCTTGGATGTACAAAACGTTATGGTGAAGACTCGTAGAGAATTGAGTAGATGGAGGAAATGAAAGGCTACCTATCGGAAGATATCGTAAGAGTGGTATCTTGCCTTTAGTTTATGTATGATAAAATAATGGAACATTTAGAGGAGTACGGTACGTCGGAAGTACACCTTCGATTGGCAGGATGATGGAACGATTGGTGAAATTCTTGAAGTTGTCTCATCGTCTGGTATTTCCATCACCAATCGAGTTGAAGTAGAATTGATGATTGTAGATTGAGCAATGAAGAAATCCTAGTAGAGTCTAGGGAAATTTCTATGATTATTTGGCCACTTTCGTATGAGTTAAATTGTTGTGTGATTTTCTTGTATGGTGACTTTGTTGACTGCAGGACAATACTTGGGACGAGTATGAGTAGGTGTGAAAGGTAGTAGATGCATATACTACCGGAAGCACACGACTCAGACTTGGATCAGGGAAAGTCACAAGGTTACCAAGAAGCTAGTAATTGATTCCGTTTTGTTCAAGTGTGTCATTACCCTTGTTTCGGTAGTGACTAGTAAGATGGTTGTTATTCCGACCCTAGTGGTCATATCAAATTGAGTCCGACTACGAGGAGTTTGTTACGTGGTTCATAGAACCAAGTTGGAGGTAGCATCTGACTCAATTCAGAAGATTGAAATCAATGTGATTGATAGTATCCCGCTCGTTAAAAAAAATGAGTTTTAGCTAGGCATGCTACATGTTAAAAACGTGATTATATCACATTAGAATATGAAGGAAGGTATCTTCCATTCTGGAATTTGACTCTAAGAGACTTGAGTCTAAGCATTGCATCATATGATGAGAGGTCATTAGAACATGACCCATCAATCTATTGCAATAGATGAATGAAATTACTTATCCTAAGAAAAAAAAGGAGTCCTCAATAAGGATTTATTTTGTAACTCAGAAGCTATGATTGAAAGTACAGTGTAGTACGATAAGCAGATGCAAGATTAGGCATCGTCTGCGGTCAAGAAAGCCATAAAGTTAAATACTCTTTCGAGGAAACATAGAAGTTATGGTTATTACCTATCTATAAGAGATAACATGTGTAATCATTATGCAAGCCCTATTTCGTTGATGATTCCGGGACGTAATCATCCTAAGGGGAGATAATTGTAACGTCCGTAGATCGGGGCTAGTCAATTTAGTGACGATAAACATCAAAAATGACTTTTTGATGGAAGATCATTTAGAAGGATTAATCTTAACCAAGTTTTAGTATATGTCACAAGGTTTCCGTGCATATAAAGAACGCCAAAATCCGAGTTATAACGAAGAAGTTATGACCTGTCGAAGTTTTGTGATAGAACCGGCACGACCCAGCGCGACGTAAATAGTGAATTTAAGGTAGATAGATATCTATCCTTAGTGATCTAAACGAGATTCGAAGATGTCTTCGATAGTAGTCCAATGATAAAAAGACAGACGAAAACAGAGTTCAGATGAAGGAGTTATGAATTTCGAACGGAGTTTTCCTGTCCCGGCCTACTAAAGATAATATATAAGTAATATATTTATAATATATTAAAAATAAAGTCAAAATTAGTCAATGGAGTCTAAACGAGAGTTGTAGAGCATAATCTCACCTACGCGACGATATAAAGAACGTCGAAAACGGAGTTCGTATACGAAACTTATGAATTTCTAAAGTTCGGGGTGCGAAACCCCAAAACTGTCAGATACCATGACGTGGCAAGCAGTGCCATAACGTGGCAAGTCTTCTGACACCTCCGGGAGTGCCTGCAACTTGCGATGACGCATGCAGTGACGACCAAGCCCATAATGTGGATAGGACATATTTTGCCCTATAAATAGATTTGAAGGGTCAGCCGAGTTTGGTTGTTCACTCTCTCATCTCTCACCCATATTACATCGTTTTACGTGCAATTTTAACCCCCCGAAGCCCCAGTATCATCCCGAGACCTGAAGCGAGTCCCGAAGCACCGAAGATCCTGAGAAGAAAAGAGTTTCCGAGCCGAAGCTCTGCCTGCGAGAAGTCCGGTGTGTGAAGAGATTACAGTTTCACTGAAGGATACTACATCTGCAAGCCGTAGTGTTGTCTGATCATCTTCTGATCAAGTGAGTGTGTGGTCACTTTCTTCCTGTTGGAATAGTGTCTAAGCCCGTGACTATATTTGGTATGTACTTGACCCGGTTGTGCATGGTCCTTTTGGGTTGCCTTCTCCAAAGCAACTTGACAAGGTAATTTAAGGAGAAAGAGAGAGTATTATGATTTATTAATATATTATAAGAATAATATATTAAAGGAGAAATCATATTTATTTAATTAGTATTGGTCATAAATTAATTAGGAATTAATTTGGTGGTCAAAAGAGATTAATTGAATAAAGGGGTATAAACTGTCAAATGTATGATAGTGGAGTTTTAGGTTAAGGAAACCTAATGGGCTTAAGGGGGACGAAATTATGATGGGTAACCATCGTATTTTCGTCCAAGGTCCTTATTCCAGAAGGTTCCATGGGCTGCTTGGTGGCTAAGCTGTCCATTAGGGTTTAGGATGAAACCCTAGTAACCTGTAAGTATAAATATGACCCCTAGGGCATGAATTTGGCTACCACTTGATTCTAAGAGTACCCGAGGCCGATTTCTAGCCTCTCTCTCCCTCTCTCATATTGCCTTCTTGCTTGTGGGGTTCGTGAACCATTAGAGGAGTTGCATTTGTGACTCTAGGCTCAAAAGAAGAAGAAAGAGAAGATCTAAGCCAACTGTTGAAGAGGTAAACAGCTAGATCTGATTCTATATGTTAATTTTGTTGTTTATATGCTAGATTATGGTTTGTAAGTCTTGGAATCAAAGCATGTTCAATAGTGAAACCTAGATCCAAGCATTAGGGTTTGTATGAGCACATAGGAATGTTTCTTATGCATAAAACCCATAAGTGGTATCAGAGCTATGATTGGTTTCAGTTGTATGTGATGCTTAACTGCTTTAATTGCTAAAAATCGATTTTTTGGTCCCTGCCCGACTCAACTCGGCGAGTTAGTATCTGGACTCGGCGAGTTGGCCCCTACTCGGCGAGTCTTTTCGTCAGAAAGAGGGATTTTCGGGTTTTGGCTGATGTTTTGACTTGGACTTGATGCTTAATTTGTTTTATGAAGTTAAAATCCGAATTTTATCTATATTAAGTGTTTATCCTTGCCAAAAGAATAGATAATTTCAAATCTTTTTAAATATTAGTTATTTATGTGATAAATATGGATTATTTAAAAATTATTTGGTAATTATCTAATGACTAAAATTCAGATTAGGTCAAATATAGATAATTATGAAATTAATTGGTTAATTTGAATTATTTGTTATTTGATCCCTTATGTTTTGAAAAGTTCAAAACTTTCCCTCAAGTTTTGAAATTTGAATTTTGTAATTAAAAGTTTAATTTTGAATAATTTAAATTTCAAACCTTTAGAATTTTACAAGTTTAAAATTCAACCCTATACTATTATATATTACTACAAGCTTAATTAATATATATATATATATATATATATATATATATATATATATATATATATATATATGTATATATATGTATGTATAACTTAAAATGCTAGTCTTACCGTTAGTAGGCCTCATTCACGAAGGCGGTCTATAAGGTAGGTATAAGGTTGCTGCCTATAAAATGGCGCTTAATGGGTGTAGACTCACACCTACCGCTTGCTTGACTGGTGGAGGGTCGTTAGCCGAACGGGTAGGATATGGCAACCCTCTCCTCATTAAAAGTATAATGTTGAATATAAAGTAACTACATGTTTTTACAAATTCCTATTCCTAGTTACTTTAGGGTAAAATGTGAAAATGATGCTAATCCATGGAATTATACTTCGTACCCTTTTCAAACGTTGATGGAGCGCATGCGGTTAACCGGCACATCAATTTGGGGATGACATTAGTAGCGAAGGGTGACTCGATGTTTGTCATAGATCAATGGAGCGTGTGTGGTTTACCGGCACATTGATTAGGTGATAAAGACATTGAGTGCACCATGTTGATTCGCATGGTTATTCACAAATTTGTTTGCGATCCTCGGCATCCCAGTCGCAAATTTGAAATGCATATCGAGATTTAAACATGCCATTGAAAAGTTCAATGAATCTCAAAGATCTAGGAGTTTTCAATACATTTAAAACCTAAATTGCTTTTTCGTTTTTCATGGTGAGAATTAGTGAATCGTCATTCACTTACCTTCAAATTATTTACTTTTAGAGTACGGCATCCCTTTCTAAGTTGTAAATAATGTTGTTGGATCCTAGCCCTAATTTCTCATTTGGGTGTTTAATTAGGGATTCAATTCTAATCAAACTTTGTTTCTTTCTTTTTCAGATGTCTGCAAACAACAACAACAACAACAACGCTTCTAGGTCATTCTCGTTAATGAACTTGTGTCGGAAAGTGACATTTGATGGTTCAAACTTCAACGAGTGGATGAGGTATATTCGCATGATCACACGCTACGAGGACAAGGAATATGTCCTCAATGAAAAGCTTGAGAAGATCATCCTAGATGTTGCTAGTCCTGAGGAATTGGCCGCCTTTGAGGCCCACGAGCGTGATGCCACGAAAGTTCACTGCATCATGATCGCCACCATGAACCTCGAACTCCAAAAGTCCTATGAGGACATGTATCCATATGAAATGCATCAGGATTTACTGGACAGGTATCACCAGAGCGCTATGAGATCATTACTAACATGATCACTGCTAAGATGGGGAGTGGAGAATCCCTAACCTCTCATTTGCAGAAAATGCAAAGGTATGTTGATCGTCTTCTCAAACTTAATGTTATGTTTGATGAGGATTTGGCTATCTACATAATCCTCCACTCCTTGCCCTCCTGCTACAATCAGTTTAGGATGACCTACCATATGAACAAAGAGGAGGTCTCCTTGAGCAAGCTCCAAGGACTCTTGAGGACTGCTGAGAGCAACCTCAAAGACAAATCCGTTGCACCGTCCCCTGCTGTGGCCGCTCCTGTGATGGCGATAGGTCAAGGAAAGGGTAAAAAGAGGAAGGCTCCATGTAAGAGCCACCATAAGGGGAAACCCCGTGATGGTTCGTCCTCAAGTGGAACCAAAGCTGGCACTGCTAAACCCTCTTCTGATCCAAAAGAAGCAGAGTGCTTCTATTGCCACCAAAAGGGCCACTGGAAGCGAAGCTGCCCACAATATCTGCAGGACATAAGAGATGGGAAGATCAAGCCCACATTTGCAGGTATGTATTCTATTAAATCTAATAACTCATCGTTTGCTACTTCATGGGTTCTTGATACAGGGTGTGGTTACCACATTTGTTCTGATATGAAGGGCCTAAAAAGAAGTAGGGAAATGGAGCATGGGAAGATGAACCTGATTATGGGAAACAGAAGATCGTCGCCTGTGACCAAAGTCGGTGTTTATTGTTTAGTGTTGAGTAATGGGTTAGGAATAGAATTAGAGAATTGCTGTTATTCGCCAGATATGGCAAGAAACATTATTTCTTTTCACGGGTTGTTTAGACAAGGTTTCAGATATTCTTTTGATAATAGTAATGGTTCTATTAACGTTTATTTGAATGGTGTCTTTTATTTCAATGCATTACCTTGTAATGAGATTTATGAATCTGTGATGATTGTTGATAATTTTGGAAATAATGTTTTGAATATTGATTCGTCTACTAGTCTAGACAAAGCATGCTTGTGGCATTGTCGCCTTGGCCATGTCAACAAGAAACGCATAGCCCAACTCCAAAAGGATGGAGTGTTGGAGTCATTCGACCTTAGGGACGATGACACATGTGAGTCTTGTTTACTTGGGAAGATGACCAAGTCACCCTTTACTGGCACTTGTGAAAGTGGTGAGGGTTTATTGGATCTCATACACACCGATGTGTGTGGGCCCTTTAGATCCACCACAAGGGATGCTTGCCACTTCTACGTGACTTTTACAGATGATTATAGCAGATATGGATATATCTACTTGATCAAGCAAAAGTCGGAAACCATTGAAAAGTTCAAAGAGTTTAAGAATGAAGTGGAGAATCAGTTAGGCAGGAAAATCAAGATGCTTCGGTCAGACCGAGGAGGAGAGTACCTAAGTCTTGAGTTTCACGACTATCTAAAAGAATGCGGAATCGTTTCGCAATTGACGCCTCCGAGGACGCCACAATTGAATGGTGTGGCTGAGAGACGTAATCGGACCTTGTTGGACATGGTTCGTTCTATGATGAGTCGGACTTCGTTACCAATAGCTTTCTGGGGGTATGCCTTAGAGACTGCCGCCCACATACTTAACTTAGTTCCCACCAAGAAGGTTTCCAAGACTCCTCACGAGATGTGGACAGGGAAGGCTCCCTCATTGGCACATATCAAGGTTTGGGGTTGCGAGGCTTTCATAAGACGAGAGACTCACGACAAACTAGAACCTCGTAGTGAGAAGTGTTATTTCATCGGCTATCCGCAGAAGTCTTTTGGCTACCTTTTCTCTAGACCGAGTGACAATGTTGTCTTCGTTTCTAGAAGAAGAGTTTTCTGAGAAAGGGAATTGATAGGCCAAGAAGACAGTGGGATAAAAATTGAACTTGAAGAGATTCAAGATCAAAGCGATGAAGGAACCTCTGACACTAGCACTCAACTTGAGGAGGAAACTCCTGTTGAACCTGTTGACGAGTCTTTACCTCTTCGACATTCCACTAGGGCTAGTGTTCCACCCCAGTTTTATGGTTTTCATATTACTACTGAAGGGGATACATTTATTAGTGATAGTACACTAGTAAATTTGGATGAACCTAGCAGCTATAAGGAAGCCATGGCAGGCCCGGAGTCTGCAAAATGGAAAGAGGCTATGGACAGCGAGATTCAGTCCATGTACGACAACCAAGTTTGGAATTTGGTTGATAATGTACCGGGTCGTAAGACAGTCGGGTGCAAGTGGATCTTCAAGAAGAAGACGAACATGGATGGGAAAGTGCATACTTATAAAGCGCGATTGGTTGCGAAGGGCTTTACTCAAACTCCCGGAGTTGACTATGATGAGACCTTTTCACCAGTTGCGAAGATAAAGTCTATTAGGGTGATGCTTGCCATAGTTGCGTTTCATGATTTTGAAATATGGCAGATGGACGTGAAAACCGCTTTCCTTAATGGAAAGTTGGCTGAGGATGTCTACATGAATCAACCAGAGGATTTTGTCGATGCGAAGCATCCACATAGAGTATGCAAGCTTGAGAAATCCATTTATGGATTGAAACAAGCGTCTCGCAGATGAAATCTTTGTTTTGACGAGAAGGTTAAAGAGTTTGGCTTTCTGCGAAGCGAAGATGAATCTTGTGTGTATGTCAAAGCCAGTGGGAGTATAGTAAGCTTCCTCGTATTGTATGTCGACGACATACTACTCATAGGAAACGATGTCCCAACCTTGCAGGAGGTCAAGTCCTGGCTTGGGAAATGTTTCGCTATGAAGGACCTCGGAGAGGCTGCTTATATTCTGGGAATAAGAATAGTAAGAAACAGGGAAAAGAGACTGATAGGACTCAGTCAGGATACATACTTGGAAAAGGTACTAAAGCGTTTTAGTATGGAAAATTCCAAGAAAGGGGAGTTGCCAATCCAAAGCAATACCAAGCTGAGTAAGACTCAGAGCCCGAGTACAGAGACAGAGATAGCTGATATGAGCCGAGTACCTTACGCTTCCGCAGTAGGCTCTATCATGTACGCTATGACTTGTACTCGCCCTGATGTGGCCTTCGCTTTGAGCATGGTCAGCAGATATCAAGGGAACCCTGGTAGAGCACATTGGATTGCAGTTAAGAATATTCTTAAGTACCTTCGGAGGACCAAGGAATGGTTTCTAGTCCTCGGTGGGAGTGATGACTTAAGGGTACGAGGGTACAGTGACGCTAGTTTTCAGACGGATCGGGATAACTTCCGATCGCAGTCAGGCTGGGTCTTTACCCTAAATGGAGGAGCAGTGACATGGAAAAGTTCCAAACAAGAGACCGTAGCCGATTCAACGTGCGAATCAGAGTATATTGCGGCGAGTGAAGCGTCAAAGGAGGCTATATGGTTGAAGAACTTCATTGGAGACCTTGGAGTTGTGCCATCCATAAAAGAGCCGATGGAAATTTTCTGTGATAATGAAGGAGCGGTTGCCTTGACCAAGGAACCAAGAGATCATGGTAGATCTCGACATATTGACAGAAAATACCATTTCATCAGACATCGGGTAGAAGAGGGACTCCTCGTTGTGAAGAGGCTATCATCAGAAGAGAACCCAACAGATCCCCTTACGAAGGGACTGAGTAGGGTCAAACACTTGTAGCACACTAGGAGCATTGGGCTGAAGGATGATATAAGTTTGGATTAGATAGGAAATGTGTAATAGATAGGTTGTACTTGAAATTTGATGAATAAATAAAATTGTGTTATTTATGAGTAAAGTTACTATCTTATGTTGGTTATTTATCTATTGTTTCCATTTTGCATGTTTTGACTTCCTGAATGATGTGATTATTCAAAAGGTCCACAGTCGGTCATATTTTGGAAGTAGGTATGAATCAAGACTGTCATGAATTGTTTGTAGATTGTCTAAAAGGTTTTGGACATAGCAAAGGTTTGCTGCAAAGTTCATGAGTGCTTGTGAATATGAGTTGAGCATTGGAATAAACCCGAGTTTGCTGTATCACTTAGTGGTGTTTTATCTTAAGTGATCGCAAAGCGATAACATTATATAGTCTTAAAACTTAGAGATATGGTTGTTGTTTGCTGGTTGGTTATACATTGATAATGTGTAAACACATCAGTAACTTGATGTTATAAAACACATTATTGTGTGTGATCCATTAGTAAATAATAGATGCATATGAGTCGAAGTTGATCTGTTCCTTTTATTCTATGAGAATAAAAGTGATATATTGGCCACTTGATGATTTGGTTTGACTTATGTGCCGGGCCCGGTCAGAATGAAGTTGATGTGTTCAACTAAACTCTATGTCAAACAAATCGGAAATCAAGGAACTTTTGCTGGACAATAAGCATTATCAGCATGATATCCAGAACAGAGGATTATATGATCCCTTATCTAAAGGACAAGTTGATCAGAGTTGTCAGCGAAGTATAAGAGCTACGATTGCTAATCGGATTCTGAAGTCATATGTGAGATATACTTACTAGACTTATCCAAGTGGGAGACTGTTGGAATAGTGTCTAAGCCCGTAACTATATTTGGTATGTACTTGACCCGGTTGTGCATGGTCCTTTTGAGTTGCCTTCTCCAAAGCAACTTGACAAGGTAATTTAAGGAGAAAGAGAGAGTATTATGATTTATTAATATATTATAAGAATAATATATTAAAGGAGAAATCATATTTATTTAATTAGTATTGGTCATAAATTAATTAGGAATTAATTTGGTGGGCAAAAGAGATTAATTGAATAAAGGGGTATAAACTGTCAAATATATGATAATGGAGTTTTAGGTTAAGGAAACCTAATGGGCTTAAAGGGGGAACGAAATTATGATGGGTAACCATCATATTTTCGTCCAAGGGCCTTATTCCAGAAGGTTCCATGGGCTGCTTGGTGGCTAAGCTGTCCATTAGGGTTTATGATGAAACCCTAGTAACCTGTAAGTATAAATATGACCCCTAGGGCATGAATTTGGCTACCACTTGATTCTAAGAGTACCCGAGGCCGATTTCTAGCCTCTCTCTCCCTCTCTCATATTGCCTTCTTGCTTGTGGGGTTTGTGAACCATTAGAGGAGTTGCATTTGTGACTCTATGCTCAAAAGAAGAAGAAAGAGAAGATCTAAGCCAACTCTTGAAGAGGTAAACATCTAGATCTGATTCTATATGTTAATTTTGTTGTTTATATGCTAGATTAGGGTTTGTAAGTCTTGGAATCAAAGCATGTTCAATAGTGAAACCTAGATCCAAGCATTAGGGTTTGTATGAGCACATAGGAATGTTTCTTATGCATAAAACCCATCATCTTCTGCAAGCCGTAGTGTTGTCCGATCATCTTCTGATCAAGTGGGTGTGTGGTCACTTTCTTCTAACACATAAATATTAAGTATTTGCTATGAAATACGTGCTATGTGTATAATATAAAGTTTTTTATAAGTGTGGGTGTATAGTCCCTTCCATAAACACGATAATAATACAAGTATTGTTTGAATGTATTAAGTATATTGTTGTTTATATGTGTGAGTGTATAGTTACTTTCTTCTACCGCATAGATATGAAGTATTTGCTATGAATTACATGTTATGTGTTTATACATTGTTTGCTTATTTGAGATGAGTGTGAAATTGGCGATGTCACATCAACAGACCTGACAGTGAATGCAGACTGCTCAGAGCCAGCAGAAAAGTTATGCTGATCGGCGTCGATCTGAGTTGGAGTTTCAGGTCGGATATATGGTGCTCCTGAAGGTTTGACCCTGGAAGGGTGTGATCTGTGACATCCCCAAAATCACGGCCAGAAAAGACCGATTTTGTTTATGCTTTATAAAAATCAGAGTACTTCATTTTATAAAAATGTTGCGGAATTTGTTCCCAGAAAAACACGATAAATACGTTATTAAAACATTTTCGAAGAAACGTATTTATTTCATTTTAAAACGTTTGGGATGTCATTGTTAATACATAAACATAAGCATAAACAGAACTTACAATTATTTACACTAGTGATCTACATCTCTTTAAATCTCTCAGTGTAATGTCACTTCATATCGTCACCTGTGATGTAAATAAACTGAGTGGGTCAGGTTGGGAAACCTGGTGAGTACATAGGGTTTTCAACCCACAATAATATAGTTATTATGTTTAAACAATCAAACAATCAACCCAATTACCCATCCCCGTTATCTTCTTTTAGTCTTCCCTAAAGATATTATCTCAAGGGTCATCTCTTATATCATATTTACTTTTCATCTCCTTATATCGTATTTCCTTATATGATTGTTCTTACGAACTTTACCTAAGGATCATCGCCTACATTGCATAGACAATACTAATCCGGGGATTACTCCCTCAATATGTGTCTAGCAAGAGTTAGGGTATCATCGCATGATTACGCAGCCACAACATCGCCTGGACTTGTAAATCATGATAAGGGTTAGTCTATCATCGCATGAATACGTAGCCACAACATCGCCTGGACTCGTACTTCATAATAAGGGTTAGACTATCATCGCATGAATACGTAGTTACAACATCGCCTGAACTCGTAATTCATCACCTACAGGTTGCTAGCCTGCTGGTGTTTCCACGGGGTTGTCTATAATAGTCCGTGGTCGCCATCTATACTCTGGTAGATGACTACATCTCCAAATTGTCGGACAAGGTTGTAGTATCCTACATCACCAATTCATAGTCACCTATCTATCATCACCTATCTCTCATTATTTTATTTCATCACTCACCAACTATTTCATCTACCCATGTTTTATCCCAACATATTTGTAGATATAAAATAAATATACAGTTTAAATCATTTAAAACATGTATAAATCATTCATCCAGCATAGACAACAAGTATTCAAACAATATGCACACATAACATGTAATTTATATTAAAATACTTCATATCTATGTGTAAGATGAAAGTAACTATGCACTCACCTGAGTAGGTGGTGACTCAGCACTCGGACAGCGCTTCGATACTCTCAAAACGATATTCCTTTGATAAAACCTAGTATCGATACCACTAGGGTTTAGTTTAACGATAACCGCGACAAATTAATTAGTCCGAGTATTATTAAGCGTTAATAATACTCGATATAACTCATAATAATAGCCCAAATAATTATTTTAAGGACCTAATAACAATCCTATAATTATTTGAAAGCTATATTAAAAATTTGCATAAGCGTAGCACACTTACAGCGAATTTTTTATTAAAAACCGGGCTTTGCTGGAGCAGCGTTTCCAAGCCGAAAGCTTTTCTTCTCGGAGCCGTCGGGCGCTCCGGGGCTTTCTTCTCGTGCTAGGGAGGTTCCGTAGACTTGGGAGGGGTTTAGGGAGGCTAGAGAGAAGTTAGAGAGAGAAAGAGAGGCTTATGGTGTGAAGAAAATATGAGGAGTTCACCCTTGTATTTATAGGAGTTTTATAGTAAAGTAGTCTCTAAGCTTCGTCCGTAACTTTTGCATACGAGCTCCGTTTTTGTCTGTCTTTTTACCGTTGAGTTCCTATTAATGAGATCTTCAACTTTCATTTAGACCTCGTTGGCTAATTCTCATTCTATCTCGGATTTACAAAACTGTATCGAATTCGCCGCGCTCGAAAAGTAGGGACTAAGCTTCGTCCATAACTTTCGCATACGAGCTCCATTTTTGTCTGTCTTTTTACCGTTGAGTTCCTATTAATGAGATCTTCAACTCTCATTTAGACCTCGTTGGCTAATTCTCATTCTATCTCGTATTTACGAAACTGTATCGAATTCGCCGCGCTCGAAAAGTAGGGACTAAGCTTCGTCCATAACTTTCGCATACGAGCTCCATTTTTGTCTGTCTTTTTACCGTTGAGTTCCTATTAATGAGATCTTCAACTTTCATTTAGACCTCGTTGGCTAATTCTCATTCTATCTCGGATTTACAAAACTGTATCGAATTCGCCGCGCTCGAAAAGTAGGGACTAAGCTTCGTCCATAACTTTTGCATACGAGCTCTATTATCGACGTTCTTTATATCCACGCGTTGGTATTTACGAGTACTATAACTTTCATTTAGATCCCGTCGGCTAAAAATCGACCGATCTAAAATTCAGATTTCGGGCTGTGCACTGCTATGCTAAATCTTAGAAAAATCATAACTTCCTCATACGAAGTCAGATTTGGGCGTTCTTTTTATCGATTTTCTTAGTTTAACATATTCTACGACTTTCGTTTAGATCGCTAAGGCTAAATCTCGCTCTATCGTAAATTCACTATTTACGCTTCCCGGTATCGTGCCGGTTCCGTCGCGAAACTTCAACGGGTCATAACTTCTTCGTTATAACTCGGTTTTCAGCGTTCTTTATATGTACGAAAACCTTGTAACATACTATACAACTTGGTTAAGATTATTTATTCTAAATAATCTTTTGTCGAAAAGTCGTTTTCGACCCCTATTGCCTCTAAATTGACTAGCCCGGATTTGCGGGCGTTACATGATCCGCTTCAGAAGAGGGGAAAATTGGATCCTGATTTATTCGACCATTTCGAGTTGTTGTCAAGGTTGGCAAATTTGCTTATAGACTAGATCTTCCAGAGGAGCTTAGCAAGATTCACAACACTTTTCACGTTTCCCACTTGCGGAAGTGCATATTGGATAAGGATGCGGTAGTGTCATTGGATGATGTCCAGGTTGACGAGCACCTGAACTACGTGGAGCAGCCGGTGGCTATTTTGGAAAGGAAGATAAATATTATGCGTAGCAAGGAAATACCTTTGGTGAAGGTGCAGTGGCGACATCGGAAGGGATCTGAGTGGACTTGGGAGCACGAGTCCGAAATCCGGGAGCACTACCCGGATCTTTTCGTTGCAGCAGACTTCGGGGACGAAGTCTAGGTCAAGTGGGGGAGAGTTGTAACATCTCGAACTTCGCATGTATATTTCAAATCCCTCCTCTTTTGCAAGTTTCCAATTGTAGTCCCTGGAGTGTTTGAGTTGGGCCATGAGAAGTATAAGGACTAAAGTTTCCACCTTGAGTCAGGAAGGAGTACGCTGAGCGTACATAAGGGTACACTGAGCGTACTAAGCGTGCCCTAGTACGCTGGTCGTACACTCATGTACGCTGGGCGTACTAATGTCTGGAGCAAACCCTACTATTTAGTGTTTGGGGAATATATAAACACCCTTATGGATCATTTCCTCTATTATCCTCAGCCTCCACAGCCTACATTCGTCCTCCCCAAACCCTAGCTCTTCTTTGTGGGTGTAAGCTTGTTTGGTGTTTGTTTTGGAGTGTTTCAAGAGAAGAACATTGCATCCAAGTGTCGGAGAAGAAGATCAAGTTCATAGAATTGAAGTTAGTTTGAGCTCAAGAAGCTCCTAAAGGTTTAAAGTTCTAAACTTTATGCATATATTCTTAGATATAATCATTTTACTTTATTATAAGCATCTTTAGTCCCAAAAGCCATAAAGTGGTGTATTTTGTGTTATGGACGTAAAGAGTTGTCCTTCCAGGATCTTGAAGGGATTTTGAGTGATAAAAATAAGGTTCCATTAGCTGTAAGTGTCCCATGCAAGAGAAATAAGGTATTAATGGATTAGGACCAAACATTTAGAACTTTATGGATGTCCAAAGTGATAAAGTTCGTGACTTTATGGACCCTGAGCATGTTAGGCCTTTGGATCTGAGATTAGGACTTAAGTGCTTAAGCCATTAAGCACTTTATAAGGTTTTGTCAAGAGATGGAATACCGCCAGCGTAAATCCAGTAAGCCCAGCATACTGGGTCAACCACCCCAATAGTGGTCAACATCTGGTCGAGTACGCCCCGCGTACGTCCTCTGTTGGGCCATTGACATTTGGGCTTCGGGTTTTGGGTTGTTTACGGACTAAAGGGGTTTGGGCCTTTGTTGGGCTTAATAAATAAGATGTTATGGGCCATTTAGTGGTATGGGATCATGGGTTTAGGCCCAATAAGCAGATTAGGCCCAATTTAGTAAATTGGGCCAATAGTGGACTTAAGTGTTGGGCCTTCAAGATAAGGACTTAGTGTGGGGCTTTAGCCCAATAAAAGGGATGGTTTAATGAATTCTAAATACACTTGGTCAAGGGAGGGGGGTAATGTTGGGTATTAACCTAGTATTTATTCTTATGTGACAGTTCAGGATTCCTGGTGAGATCGTAGTCAGAGACTTGCAGTATTTCAGCACTATTTGCGAGGTGAGTTCTCCTCGCTATATCGATAGGGTCTAAGGCACCAAGGTCGGCCCTTTATGGACTATATTCGGATTATTTGCATCCTGTTAGTTAGGATGCTATGTTAGTGACCTGTAAGGTCGGTGTCCAGGTTATAGGATCATTGCTATGCTCGTGATCTGTTAGCTCGGTTTGGCTGTTATATACATGTTATTGTTTGTATGTGCACATGATTGTTTGTTTGGAGGTTGGGTTGAGGCGTTCCTGCTTCGTGCTTTAGGCCAACATACCCAGGGTGGTCTAGATAGGCTGTAGGCCCTGAGGAGGCGTTACAGTCATGTCGAAGGCCCAACGACGGTCCGGATAGACGATAGGCCATGAGGAGGTGGTCCAGTCATGCCGAAGGCTCGGGAGCGGTCCAGATAGGTTGTAGGCTGTGAGGAGGCGGTCTAGTCATGTTGAAGGCTCATTATACATGTTGTTTGTTATTATTTTGCTGCGTGGTATATGTTGGTATTTTGGGGGTAATTCACTAAGCCTTCGAGCTTACATTTATTGATTTTTTTGTTTCAGGTACTTCAGGTGACCATGGAAAGGCGAAGGTGTGACACACACATCCTCACATTTTTATGATTTTGGATTTTTGGGAACTCTGATAAGAAATCATTTTGAAAGAATTTGTGAAGTATGTTGATGTTTGAACAACTTTTGATTACTCGGATTGGCTTTGAAATGTTTAAATTTTTAGTAAAATTTTGTGTTGTTACATATCATATCTTTATGTAAGACATTATGTGTCGAATCCCATATGCTTCAGATATAGGATTGATTACATATGCTATAATGTTCGCTTGGTCTGATTTTTCAAATGCCTACGGCGTTGAGAGAGAAAAAGGACCAGAACTGGATATGACTAAAGTTTTAAAACAATTGTCAAGAACAATATGAGGTTCGCTGAAGATTGGTTGCTTGTGGACAGTTAGAAGTATAATGGTATTTGGAAGGACCATATTAACATGTTTCTGATTGGGGTAATTCTTGATCAGAATTGATAGTCGTATGAGAATATAGAAATGTTTCCATAATGGGAGTTGGTTATTGAAATCTACATATATGACATCCCTAAATTCATGGTCATTTTAAAAATTTTATTTACGCTTATTTGAAAATAAGAGTATTCATATTTAAGAATAACATTGCGGAATTTGTTCCCAGAAAACATGATAAATATATTATCAAAGGATTTCCGAAGAAATGTATTTTGTTTATATTAATACTTTGGGATGTCATCGTCAATACAGAAACATAAGCATAAACAGACCTTACATTCATTTACACTAGTGATTTACATCTCCTTTAATCTCCCAGTGTAATGTAGCTTTGTATCGATACCTGTGATACAAGTAAACTGAGTGGGTCAGGTTAGGAAACC
Source organism: Lactuca sativa (assembly GCF_002870075.4). Lineage (NCBI taxonomy): Eukaryota > Viridiplantae > Streptophyta > Magnoliopsida > Asterales > Asteraceae > Lactuca > Lactuca sativa. The sequence goes on along the minus strand of NC_056624.2, from coordinate 171,372,317 downwards.
TAGTGAGTACATAGGGTTTTCAACCCAAAATAATATAATTATTATGTTTAATCATCAAACAATCAACCAAATTACCCATCCCCATTATCATCTTTATTCTTAAGGATCTACTATAAGAATCAGCTATCCTTCATTCATTCATTCCTATGGATTATCCTAAGGAATAGGCATGAAGTCCATCGCTGTCAGGGTTTATATAACAGGTACTAAGTCCATAGATATCGATGTTAGGCACAACTACCAATGTTCTTTCATAAGGCACAACTGCTAATGTTCTTTCATGAGGCACTAAGTCCATAACTGCCAGGGTTTCTAGAATACATCCGGTGAACACATAGTTCAAAAGTCAGACACAACTGCCAATATTATCCATTAGGCGCAACTGCCAGGATATTTAGAGTACATCTGGTGGACAAGTAGTTCAAAAACACCTAATGAATACTTAGTTCAAAAATGCCTGGTGAACACTTAGTTCAAAAATACTCAGTGAACACTTAGTTCAAAAACACCTATAGGTTACGAGCCTGACAGCGTTCCATGGATTGTCTATAATAGTCTATGGTCGTCATCAATACTCCACTAGATGATTGGATCATCCTAAACATCGAGGTCTCTCATCATTTTATTTCATCACACATCAACTATTTCATCTACCCATGTTCTACCCAACATATTCGTAGATACAAAATACATATACAGTTTAAATCATTTAAAACATGTATAAATCGTTCATCCAACATAAATATCAGGAACACAAATAATATGCACGCATAGAATGTAATTTATATTAAATACTTCATATCTATGCATAAGATGAAAGTAACTATGAACTCACAGCACGTAATTTATATTAAATACTTCATATCTATGTGAAAGATGAAAGTAACTATATACTACAGACGATGAGCTTTCCCACCAGATGCGTATCCTAGAAATATGCACTTCATATCTCTGCACTCCAATTTACCATCATTCATACTATCATAAGCAGAGTATCCAAACCTCCTTTTGAAAGATATGTTCCTTTGTCATTTGATTCGTTCCTTTGTCTGATGATCCAAATCCATCTTAGATGATCTCTGTAACTTGCTCCGTGAACCTCAAGCACTCCATTGAGATCTAAGCGGTCCAAATGCTCCATGAGAATTCTCTAGATGTTCCATGAGAATGCTCCAAATGCTCGAGTCACATTTAACAGTATGCTTATTATTGTGTTGATAAGATCTATCTTGAGTATGTTGTGTTTGTTAAATCATTTTCGTGTCTAAATGATTCTAAGCGGAAAAAAATTCAAGAGATCTCAAAAAAGAGTTGGGATGGATGTCGAGCGAGCATTTAACGCTCTTAAGAAACGTTGGTACATACTAAAAAAACCCAACACTTTTTTTCGTTGAAGGGAAACTTCAACATGTCATGTATACATGTATCATATTGCATAATATGATTATTGAAGATGAAGGAAGAGTGATACATGCGTATGACGAGTATGAAACCATCTCAGAGACACAACCAACAGAAACCGGTGGCGATGAGTACATGGATAGGAGAGCAGAGATACGTAGCAATGAAACATATTACAATCTTCGCATGGACTTGGTGGAACACATTTACGAGATTAAACACGTTAATCTTAATTTGGATCCTCCAGATGGCTCAGAAGACGAGTTCTCAGATGAAGACTTCATGTAGTATGTTTTAGTTATTTTATTTTTGTTCTTGTAAAGTTTTTTGTCATTTTCATTTTTTAAGTTATTTTAATTCTAGTATGTTCCTTATTTTAATTAATGAAATTTTGTGTTTTTATTTAAATTAAATCCTAAAAAAATATGGCACCACACCTAGTGTGTATGCCAAATAAACAATATTTTTGTGGTAAGATTGACATGACAATGAAGTGGCTAGAAAAAAGGTGTGGTCTCTCTGGCATATATTACAGAAAATCCAGGCCCAAATCAAACAACAGATATAATATTAAGACAAAAAACAAAATTACAAAATTGGTCCCTATGGTATCCATTTTTTCGACAATTTAGTTCAAACCTCGATTTTTTTTGGCTTCATTGTCCTTTTAAGCTAGTTTCGTTGTAGATTTGGCTCCTTAATAAACTGAAATGACTTTAATACCTTTAGGTATTTATCTTTTATTTTTCTTTTATTTTTTTAAATCTAAATATTTATTTAATAAGAAGGAACCTCTCTCTCTCTCTCTCTCTCTCTCTCCCTCTCCCTCTCTCTCTCTCTCCAAAGAAGATAGGAAATGCAATCCCACCATCTATTATGTTTCAACTCTTACCTTCGTTTTTCCTTTTTCATTTTAAGTTATTACGTTTTAAAATACCTACGTGACTGGCCAAGGGATAAAACAAAATATTATCTAAAAAACAATGGCAAACGGGGAACAAAAAGAATGTTGGGGTTAAACGCAAACTTATACGTAAATGTTGGGGCTAAATGCAAACTGAAAAAAATGTAAAACCGACACGTCATCATTAACTATTGATGATCTGATGACCGGTCAAGGACCCGAAAATAAAACGTTTCCTAAAATATAATGGCAAATGAATAACATAAAATAAAGTTGGGGTTAAATCGAAACGAGGATATATAAATAATGGTTTTTAAGGTATTAAGCCTTTTTAAATTAACTTTAGAAATCTATAATTTATTTGGATTAGTTTTCTACATAATTCATGTATGATTTAAGTGTGTAGAGGACCAAAAATTATGAAATCAATTGGGAAAAGCGCCAAACATATATTTGATCTTTCATCATCTTCATAGAAACATATATTGGAGTAGAGTTCTGATTCCTGAACCGTGAGGCAAACATCGATGGAGGTGGGTATTGTCTTGTCGATCACCCATCCATTTTTGTGTTCCCCCACCTTGTGATGTAGATCTAAAAGCACGAATGGTTTCCGACCTGCACTAATCAAAAGAGAATAACCGATTTGGTTCTTCCATCACAGGGGGTGAATCTGGATTTTTAGAATATGAAGCCAATTTTGAATTTGAAATCGATTTTGAGGCTGAAATTGAACCCTAATCCAAAGTGAACTGTCGTGCCTCCGGAATGTTTAAGGAAGCACACATTAATTTAGGAACTAGAATAAAGAACAAAACTAAGCTTTTGTGAACATTAGTTTTGAAGAGAAAGAAACCTGTTTTGGATGAAAGGGGCGGCGTTAGTACTTAGTACCAGAATTCATATCAAGAGTGGTGGACGATCACCACTACCACCACTATATCAGATAGAAGCATAAAGGGAGTAGGCACTAGCAACATCACTAGCGGCGTCAATCTCGTTCATCAGTGCACATCCACGACCCAGAAAGTCATGTAAAATAATGGGTTTCACATCATCACTGGCCTTGTCGTGGGGAATAATTTGACAAAGAAAAGGGTTATTTTGATGATGGGTTTAAGAGAAGAAGTGTTAATGGTGGACAATCTACTGGCTTGGGTCACTACCACCGGTAGTGGATTTTTTTTGTTCTTCGTCGCTTCCGGTGGTTGTTGGTGGTGGAACGATGTTTGAGGATGGGGATTTATTGACGATATTTGTTGACAACTCTGAAGCGACATTCATTAAAGTGTTCATCGATGTATGTTTGTGTGTGTATTTTGATGATGGGTTTGTTCTTCAGTTGCAGGCTTTTAGTGGGTGTCTTTGTGTATTATAGTGTGTGTGTGTTTTTTTTTTTTTTTTTTTTTTTTTTTTTTTTTTTTTTTTGGAGAGAGAGGCCCTTTTTTAATTATTAAAATAAATAAATAATTATTAAATTTTAAAAAATGAATAATAAATACCCAAAGAATATTAAATACATTTTATTTTATTGAGGGACCAAATCTACAACGAAACTAGTTCAAAATGACTATAAAGATAAAGACCAGAAAATGTGCATTCTGGAACAATCTTCATCGTGTATCAGATTCATCAGAGACGAAGGTTTTGTATTGAAGTCGGCCCATTGAACAATCGATTCCATGAAATATTTTACAGAATCATCTACTTCCTTGGATTCAGAACCATCAGCTAATGCTAAAAGCTGTAAAGCCAAATCAATTTCCTATGGTCTGCAACCGAAGTTGTAGTCGAGCTATTTGATTCAGATTTACATTAAACAGACGATCACAACCGTCATCAAATACTTTTCCTTCTTCAATAAAAAAAAAGGCAGAAATGTTATGTTTCCATTGAACAATTAGAGTTTATTTACCATAGCTAACAAGGATCCAAGATCCACCATATTTGTATAATTATTAGCAACAATGAAATAAAAAAGGATATAATAACAATTGCAGATTAAATTTGTAACAAAATGAAATTGCTTAAAAAACATATGAAGCATGTTTGTAAATTAGCAGAGGTTAAGTTTATGAATTTTAATAAATCACATACCATTTATTGTCTAAAATTAATACCAAGATAATTTATATGAATTATGAATATGATTAAATATGTAGTATCGTGAATGTGGCTGCACTACACATTAGAGATTTATTTGTATCTTTTATTCTTATTTTCATACTAAGTATAGATTTCAGAGTAATTGACTTTAAAAACATACAAATCATAAAAATCATTAAGAAACTTACAATTGAAATGCTATAAACACGTAACATAATCGAGTAGATTGTTTGATTCGAACTGACATTTCGAAGCAATATTGAGAAGATGTATATGTTATTGTCGTAATGCATTTTTCGAGTTTTAAGATGTGTGGCATACTTACATACATTCATCCGGTCTATTTATAATGTTTAAAATGTCTTTGCAATATCGGCTATAATATTTTGTAAAATGTTTTGAATATAAAGTTCATGTGCCTTGCTATAACGGCTATAATATTTTGTAAAATGTTTTGAATACAAAGTTCAAGTTAATCTCAACGGTTATATTTTTAAGGCTCATGAAACGGAAGATTTATTATCTACGATTGATTACCTAAATTGTGTGTGAAAATCCATACACGAGCATCCGTAAAATATAAAACCAAAACAACACCAGCTATGTATGTAGGTATTAATCATAAATGTTATGAAATCGATTGAGTTATTTATCAAATAGCCAAAAGATTTATAGTTTAGTCTTGTCAATATCGAGTAGTAGTATCGACTAACATGAGTTACAAAAGTGTGACTTCAAGAGATCGTGGGTTTGATGTAGTTTGTGATTAGAGGATGAGTCGTTAATAAAATATAAGTATCAAATTAATGACACATGAATTATAAATTAGTGATAAAGACTATTAATGACGTATGCGGGAATTCGGAGGGCCTTCTGATGGGTTTTATGCAAAACAAATAAAAACTTTAAGTGTGCATGTGTGACATCCCCATTTTCACGGCCAGAAAAGACCAATTTTATTTATGCTTTATAAAAATCAGAGTGCTTCTTTTCATAAAAATGTTGCGGAATTTGTTCCCTGAAAAAATACGATAAATAGGTTATCAAAATATTTTCGAAGAAACGTATTTTATTCATTTTAAAACGTTTGGGATGTCATTGTCAATACGGTAACATAAGCGTAAACGAAACTTACATTTATTTACACTAGTGATCTACATCTCTTTAATCTCTCAGTGTAATGTCACTTCATATCGACACCTATGATATAAATAAACTGAGTGGGTCAGGTTGGGAAACCTGGTGAGTACATAAGGTTTTCAACCCACAATAATATAATTATTATGTTTAAACAATTAAACAATCAACTCAATTACCCATCCCCATTATCTTCTTTATTCTTAAGAATCAGCTATTCCTCGTTCATTTATTCCTAAGGAGTATCCTAAGGAATAGGTACGAATTCCATTGTTGCAACATGACACATCTGTCAAGCACAATCTGCTAGTTCTGTCACTAGGGTGCAACTACCAAAATTGTGACATTCTCTATGGGGCGCATCTGCCGAAATAGTCCTTTAGGTGCATCTGTCAGGGTTATAAGGTTCTCTATTAGGCACTTCTGTCAGTAGAGTCCTTTAGGCACATCTGTCGGGTTTTATTGACACTATCGTTTTCGAGAGTCCACTCGCAATACATATCAATGGGTTTTTAGAGTACACCGGTGAACACGTCGTTCACAACACCTATAGGTTGCGAGCCTGCTAGTGTTCCACTGGACTGTCTAGAATTGTCCATGGTTGTCATCCATAAATAAATACCCAAAGAATATTAAAGACATTTTATTTTGTTGAGGGACTAAATCTACAACGAAACTAGTTCAAAATGACCATAAGGCGAAAAAGTTGAAATTTAGACTAAATTTAAAAAAAATGCATACCACATGGACCATTTTTGTAGTTTTGTCAAGAAAACATTATATAAATGGATTTTTTTAGGTACATGATCCTTATGATTTCTAAAATTTATATAATTGGTCCTTAAACCATTTAAAATGAACTATATACCCTTTAAGTGTCTTTTTTTATTAATTAACTAACAACTTGTTTCAATTAATAAAAGTCCCGCTTACCCCACCCAATCGTATATCACCCTCAGTAAATCATTACACTAAATTAACTTTAGTAGGAAAAAGTCAAAATCATTAACTACTTTAAATTCTTTCACCAGGTTTCAAAAAATCACATCTGATTTGTGTCTCCAACTAGCAAAAAAACGGAAGCATTAAGGAATTCCAATGAAGCAAAATCAAGCCCTCTTTCTCCTCTTGGTTTCCTCGAAAGGGCAGCCACCGTATTTATTGATTTTCTTTCACTCGTATACAACAATCTCACCTTACACATAGATAGATACCTTTCATTGTTGTCGACAATTAGCTTCATCCATCTCAGGTCTTTACATTGATAAAGGCGACGTTGTGTCTGTTCTCGAACCCCGCCATTTTTGAGCTTCATTTCAGTGCCACCATGACTAGCGGCGTCATCAAAACAAATGAGTTTTTGATTATCGGGTACCTTGAGGAGCAACATATTAACTCCGCCTACTGACTGGAGAATTTGTTCAACTTCAAAAGCAAAGATAAAGACCAGAAAATATGCATTCTGGAACAATCTTCATCGTGTATCAAATTCATCAGAGACGATGGTTTTGTATTGATGTCGGCCCATTGAACAATGGATTCCATGAAATATTTTACAGAATCATCTACTTCCTTGGATTCAGAACCAACAGCTAATGCTAAAAGCTGTAAAGCCAAATCAATTTTGTATGGTCTGCAACCGAAGTTGTAGCCGAGCTATTTGATTCAGATTTACATTAAACAGATGATCACAACCGTCCTCAAATACTTTTCCTTCTTCAATAAAAAAAAGGCAGAAATTTTATGTTTCCATTGAACAATTAGAGTTTATTTACCATACCTAACAAGGATCCAAGATCCACCATATTTGTATAAACATTAGCAACAATGAAATAAAAAAGGATATAATAATAATTGCAGATTAAATTTGTAACAAAATGAAATTTCTTAAAAAGCATATGGAGCATGTTTGTAAATTAGCAGAGGTTAAGTTTATGAATTTTAATAAATCACATACCATTTATTGTCTAAATTTAATTCCAAAATAATTTATATGAATTATGAATATGATTAAATATGTAGTATCGTGAATGTGGCTGCACTACACATTAGAGATTTATGTGTATCGTTTATTCTTATATTGATACTAAGTATAGATTTCAGAGTAATTGACTTTAAAAACATACAAATCATAAAAATCATGAAGAAACTTACAATTGAAATGCTATAAACACGTAACATAATCGAGTAGATTGTTTGATTCGAACTGACATTTCGAAGCAATATTGAGAAGATGTATATGTTATTGTCGTAATGCATTTATCGAGTTTTAAGATGTGTGGCATACTTACATACATTCATCCGGTCTATTTATAATGTTTAAAATGTCTTTGCTATAACAGCTATAATATTTTGTAAAATGTTTTGAATATAAAGTTCATGTGCTTTGCTATAACGGCTATAATATTTTGTAAAATGTTTTGAATACACAGTTCAAGTTAATCTCAACGGTTATATTTTTAAGGCTCATGAAACGGAAGATTTATTATCTACGATTGATTACCTAAATTGTGTGTGAATCTCCATACACGAGCATCCGTAAAATATAAAACCCAAACAACACCAGCTATGTATGTAGGTATTAATCATAAATGTTATGAAATCGATTGAGTTATTTACCAAATAGCCAAAAGATTTATAGTTTAGTCTTATCAATATCGAGTAGTAGTATCGACTAACATGAGTTACAAAAGTGTGACTTCAAGAGATTGCGGGTTAAATTGTTATTTCAACATTGATGTAGTTTGTGATTAGAGGATGAGTCGTTGATAAAATATAAGTATCAAATTAATGACACATGAATTATAAATTAGTGATAAAGACTATTAATGACGTATGCGGGAATTCGGAGGGCCTTCTGATGGGTTTTATGCAAAACAAATAAAAACTTTAAGTGTGCATGTGTGACATCCCCATTTTCACGGCCAGAAAAGACCAATTTTATTTATGCTTTATAAAAATCAGAGTGCTTCTTTTCATAAAAATGTTGCGGAATTTGTTCCCAGAAAAATACGATAAATAGGTTATCAAAACATTTTCGAAGAAACGTATTTTATTCATTTTAAAACGTTTGGGATGTCATTGTCAATACGGGAACATAAGCATAAACGAAACTTACATTTATTTACACTAGTGACCTACATCTCTTTAATCTCTCAGTGTAATATCACTTCATATCGACACTTATGATATAAATAAACTGAATGGGTCAGGTTGGGAAACCTGGTGAGTACATAGGGTTTTCAACCCACAATAATATAATTATTATGTTTAAACAATTAAAAAATCAACCCAATTACTCATCCCTATTATCTTCTTTATTCTTAAGGATCTACCTAAGAATCAGCTATTCCTCGTTCATTTATTCCTAAGGAGTATCCTAAGGAATAGGTATGGATTCCTTTGTTGCAACATGACACATCTGTCAAGCACAATCTGCTAGTTCTGTCACTAGGGCGCAACTACCAAAATTGTGACATTCTCTATGGGGCGCATCTGCCGAAATAGTCCTATAGGCGCATCTGTCGGGGTTATGAGGTTCTCTATTAGGCGCTTCTATCGGTAGAGTCCTTTAGGCGCATCTGTCGGGTTTTATTGACAGTATCGTTCGCAATACATATCAATGGGTTTTTAGAGTACACCGGTGAACATGTTGTTCACAACACCTACAGGTTGCGAGCCTGCTAGTGTTCCACTGGACTGTCTAGAATTGTCCGTGGTTGTCATCCATAAATAAATACCCAAAGAATATTAAAGACATTTTATTTTGTTGAAGGACCAAATCTACAACGAAACTAGTTCAAAATGACGATAAGGCGAAAAAGTTGCAATTTAGACTAAAATTTAAAAAAATGCATACCACATGGACCATTTTTGTAGTTTTGTCAAGAAAACATTATATAAATGGATTTTTTTTAGGTACATGATCCATATGATTTCTAAAATTTATATAATTGGTCCTTAAACCATTTAAAATGAACTATATACCCTTTTAAGTGTCTTTTTTTATTAATTAACTAACAACTTGTTTCAATTAATAAAAGTCCCGCTTACCCCACCCCACCGTATATCACGCTCAGTAAATCATTACACAAAATTAACTTTAGTAGGAAAAAGTCAAAATCATTAACTACTTTAAATTCTTTCACCAAGTTTCAAAAAATCACATCTGATTTGTCTCCCTAACTAGCAAAAAAACGGAAGCATTAAGGAATTCCAATGAAGCAAAATCAAGCCCTCTTTCTCCTCTTGGTTTCCTCGAAAGGGCAGCCACCGTATTTATTGATTTTCTTTCACTCGTATACAACAATCTCACCTTACACACAGATCGATACCTTTCGTTGTTGTCGACAATTAGCTTCATCCATCTCCGGTCTTTACATTGATAAAGGCGACGTTGTGTCTGTTCTCGAACCCCGCCATTTTTTAGCTTCATTTCAGTGCCACCATGACTAGCGGCGTCATCAAAACAAATGGGTTTTTGATTATCGGGTACCTTGACGACAGAGGAGCAACATATTAACTGTGCCTACTGACCGGAGAATTTGTTCAACTTCACGAGCAAAGATAAAGACCAGAAAATGTGCATTCTGGAACATTCTTCATCGTGTATCAGATTCATCAGAGACGAAGGTTCTGTATTGAAGTCGGCCCATTGAACAATGGATTCCATGAAATATTTTACAGAATCATCTAATTCCTTGGATTTAGAACCATCAGCTAATGCTTAAAGCCAAATCAATTTCGTATGGTCTGCAACCGAAGTTGTAGTCGAGCTATTTGATTCAGATTTACATTAAACAGATGATCACAACCGTCCTCAAATTTCCTTCTTCAATAAAAAAAGGCACAAATGTTATGTTTCCATTGAACAATTAGAGTTTATTTACCATACCTAACAAGGATCCAAGATCCACCATATTTGTATAATCATTAGCAACAATGAAATAAAAAAGGATATAATACTAATTGTAGATTAATTTTTTAACAAAATGAAATTGCTTAAACACCATATGGAGCATGTTTGTAAATTAGCAGAGGTTACGTTTATGAATTTTAATAAATCACATACCATTCATTGTCTAAAATTAATACCAAGATAATTTATATGAATTATGAATATGATTAAATATGTAGTATCGTGAATGTGGTTGCACTACACATTAGAGATTTATTTGTATCTTTTATTCTTATTTTGATACTACGTATAGATTTCAGAGTAATTGACTTTACAAACATACAAATCATAAAAATCATGAAGAAACTTACAATTGAAATGCTATAAACACGTAACATAATCGAGTAGATTGTTTGATTCGAACTGACATTTCGAAGCAATATTGAGAAGATGTATCTGTTATTGTCGTAATGCATTTTTCGAGTTTTAAGATGTGTGGCATACTTACATACATTCATCCGGTCTATTTATATTGTTTAAAATGTCTTTGCTATAACGGCTATAATATTCTGTAAAATATTTTGAATATAAAGTTCATGTGCTTTGCTATAACGGCTATAATATTTTGTAAAATGTTTTGAATACAAAGTTCAAGTTAATCTCAACGGTCATATTTTTAAGGCTCATGAAACGGAAGATTTATTATTGTAACGACCGAAAAATACAACCAGTTTTAAATTTTTCAAAAACATCTCAATTCTAATAATTCTTTACAGAAAGGTTTTCAATACAAAACATTTATCGTATTCCCAGAATCATAACACCACAAAATCATGAGGAGCGGTACGATCACGCCTTCGCCTTGCCACGATCTCCTGAAAAACCTGAAAAAACATGAAACTACAACTGTAAGCCCGAAAGCTTAGTGAGATACCCCCAAAATACCAACCACAAATACCATACACGCATAACATGCCATAACATATCAGATCATAGAACAGTCATGCTCTCCGGGTCTACTGTGTGACTGGTCCGCCGCACCGGCCAACAGTCCACCTGGTCCACCCTCTGAGTCTATCCGCATACATCGAGTCTACAGTGTGATTGGTCCGCCCGTTCCCGGGCCTTCAATCCACCTGGTCCACTCTCTGAGTCTACAGTATGACTGGTCCGCCCGCATCGAGCCTTCAGTCTGTCTGGTCCACTCTCCGAGCCTTCGGCACGTCTGGTCCGCCCCTACCGGGACCTACAGCCTATCCGGTCCGCTCGTTGGGCCTACGGGACAACCGGTCCGCCCTGGGTATCTTGGCCTACTGCACACAGCAGGACCCGCCTCAACCCAACTCCAGTCCAAACATCCATGTGCACATGTACATACAATCATCTAATAATTCACAGATAACAAGCAGATCAACAGATCACATAACATGCCACTATCCTAACCAGGATACCGACCTAACAGGTCACTAACATAGCATCTCCCTATCTCTCTGGATACCGATCTCAATCAGGTCTCTAGCATATACCATCCTAACTCACAGGATGCAAACATGATAAAGCAGTAACATAAAAACACTACCTGGATCTCAATCCGATAAGGGTCGGCCTTGGTGCCTTAGACCCCGTTGATATAGTGAGGATAACTCACCTCGAAGCTGCTGACTGAACAGATAATCCAAGCTACTCCGATCACTGATACGATCTCCACCACTGGTCAACCACCAATGCGCTGAACTCAAAACAACAAACAATAATTACCAAAATGCCCCTGGACACCATTGGTCAACCCTTGGACAAAGACAAGGTCAAAGTCAACTCCTGACTGACCCTACTCGCCGAGTCAACCCTATGACTCGCCGAGTTCCCATACTCAGACTTCACTCCATCCGCGACCTAACTCGCCGAGTCACCCCGAGACTCGCCGAGTCCAACAACTCAGAGTCCACTCGCACACAACTCACTGAGTCATCCCTTGACTCACCGATTCTCGACTCGACCAGAGAATATCGAAACCCTTCGACAAGACTCGCCGAGTCCAAGAACAGACTCGCCGAGTTGTTCATACAACTCGCCGAGTTCCAGGCTATCTTCATCCGACTCGCCGAGTTGTTCTTCCAACTCGTCAAGTCCCAGCTCATCTTCAAGCAACTCGTCGAGTTCACCCATGTGACTTGCCGAGTACCACCGATCTGAATCCATTCAGAAGCATTCCAGGCCATGCAAATGACCCAAAACATAGATCTAGCCTTATATAACTCATCCATCACGTAAAGTGGCAAACTTTACGTGAATCCCAAGAGATCTAGGCTTTATTCACTTATAACTAGGGTTTGGGACTTGCAAGCTTCACCAAACACTCCAACACAGGGACTTTCATGCTCTCTGATTCTCCTCCCTTCCGGATCTGAGGTAGCAACCTCAGATCTAACCTCTAGACTTCTATTTACATCCTTAGGCAAGATCCCACAAACCCCAAATTGAAGAAACAACATACAATCAGGCCAAGAACAAGATATTACCTCCAATGGACGCCCCCAACTGAAATGAAGTTGATTCCAAGCAAAGCCCCTTGCCCCAAGCCTTCAATTCCCACAAAATTCCTTCAACAAACTTCTTCAATGCTCCAATCCACTCAACAATGGAGCTCCTCTGCGATTTAGGGTTTCTGGTACTCAAGAGGGGAGATAAAGAGGCTGGGGAAGGAACATAATGTTCCTTATATAGGGCTCAACCCCGAGAATTAGGGTTTTCTCCACCCAGCGCCTACTCGCCGAGTCCATCTCATCGACTCGCCGAGTCGGCTACTTAACACGCGACCAAGTCGCGACTCTACTCGCCGAGTCCAGCCATGGACTCGCCGAGTCACTCTTTCCCAAATAACACCTTTAGCCCTTCAACTCTACTCTTGCTATTTCGGGATGTTACAATTATCTACAATTGATTACCTAAATTGTGTGTGAATCTCCATACACGAGCATCTGTAAAATATAAAACCAAAACAACACTAGCTATGTATGTAGGTATTAATCATAAATGTTATGAAATCGATTGAGTTATTTATCAAATAGCCAAAAGATTTATAGTTTAGTCTTATCAATATCGATTAGTAGTATCGACTAACATGAGTTACAAAAGTGTGACTTCAAGAGATTGTTGGTTAAATTGTTATTTCAACATTGATGTAGTTTGTGATTAGAGGATGAGTCGTTAATAAAATATAAGTATCAAATTAATGACACATGAATTATAAATTAGTGATAAAGACTATTAATGACGTATGCGGGAATTCGGAGGGCCTTCTGATGGGTTTTATGCAAAACAAATAAAAACTTTAAGTGTGCATGTGTGACATCCCCATTTTCACGGCCAGAAAAGACCGATTTTGTTTATGCTTTATAAAAATCAGAGTGCTTCTTTTCATAAAAATGTTGTGGAATTTGTTCCTAGAAAAAATACGATAAATACGTTATCAAAACATTTTCGAAGAAACGTATTTTATTCATTTTAAAACGTTTGGGATGTCATTGTCAATACGGGAACATAAGCGTAAACTAAACTTACATTTATTTACACTAGTGATCTACAGCTCTTTAATCTCTCAGTGTAATGTCACTTCATATCGACACCTATGATATAAATAAACTGAGTGGGTCAGGTTGGGAAACCTGGTGAGTACATAGGGTTTTCAACCCACAATAATATAATTATTATGTTTAAACAATTAAACAATCAACCCAATTACCCATCCCCATTATCTTCTTTATTCTTAAGGATCTACCTAAGAATCAGCTATTCCTTGTTCATTTATTACAAAGGAGTATCCTAAGGAATAGGTACGAATTCCATTGTTGCAGCATGACACATCTGTCAAGCACAATCTGCTAGTTCTGTCACTAGGGTGCAACTACCAAAATTGTGACATTCTCTATGGGGCGCATCTGCCGAAATAGTCCTTTAGGTGCATCTGTCGGGGTTATAAGGTTCTCTATTAGGCGCTTCTGTCGGTAGAGTCCTTTAGGCACATCTGTCGGGTTTTATTGATAGTATCGTTTTCGAGAGTCCACTCGCAATACATATCAATGGGTTTTTAGAGTACACCGGTGAACACGTCGTTCACAACACCTACAGGTTGCGAGCCTGCTAGTGTTCCACTGGACTGTCTAGAATTGTCCATGGTTGTCATCCATAAATAAATACCCAAAGAATATTAAAGACATTTTATTTTGTTGAGGGACCAAATCTACAACGAAACTAGTTCAAAATGACCATAAGGCGAAAAAGTTCAAATTTAGACTAAAATTTGAAAAAATGCATACCGCATGGACCATTTTTGTAGTTTTGTCAAGAAAACATTATATAAATGGATTTTTTTAGGTACATGATCCTTATGATTTCTAAAATTTATATAATTGGTCCTTAAACCATTTAAAATGAACTATATACAAGTGTCTTTTTTTTATTAATTAACTAACAACTTGTTTCAATTAATAAAAGTCCCGCTTACCCCACCCAACCGTATATCACCCTCAGTAAATCATTACACTAAATTAACTTTAGTAGGAAAAAGTCAAAATCATTAACTACTTTAAATTCTTTCACCAGGTTTCAAAAAATCACATCTGATTTGTGTCTCCAACTAGCAAAAAAACGGAAGCATTAAGGAATTCCAATGAAGCAAAATCAAGCCCTCTTTCTCCTCTTGGTTTCCTCGAAAGGGCAGCCACCGTATTTATTGATTTTCTTTCACTCGTATACAACAATCTCACCTTACGCATAGATAGATACCTTTCGTTGTTGTCGACAATTAGCTTCATCCATCTCAGGTCTTTACATTGATAAAGGCGACGTTGTGTCTGTTCTCGAACCCCACCATTTTTGAGCTTCATTTCAGTGCCACCATGACTAGCGGTGTCATCAAAACAAATGGGTTTTTGATTATCGGGCACCTTGACGACGGAGGAGCAACATATTAACTCCGCCTACTGACTGGAGAATTTGTTCAACTTCACGAGCAAAGATAAAGACCAGAAAATGTGCATTCTGGAACAATCTTCATCGTGTATCAGATTCATCGGAGACGAAGGTTTTGTATTGAAGTCGGCCCATTGAACAATGGATTCCATGAAATATTTTACAGAATCATCTACTTCCTTGGATTCAGAACCATCAGCTAATGCTTAAAGCCAAATCAATTTCGTATGGTCTGCAGCCGAAGTTGTAGTCTAGCTATTTGATTCAGATTTACATTAAACAGATAATCACAACCGTCCTCAAATTTCCTTCTTCAATAAAAAAAAGGCAGAAATGTTACGTTTCCATTGAACAATTAGAGTTTATTTACCATACCTAACAAGGATCCAAGATCCACCATATTTGTATAATCATTAGCAACAATGAAATAAAAAAGGATATAATAATAGTTGCAGATTAAATTTTTAACAAAATGAAATTGCTTAAACACCATATGGAGCATGTTTGTAAATTAGCAGAGGTTAAGTTTATGAATTTTAATAAATCACATACCATTTATTGTCTAAAATTAATACCAAGATAATTTATATGAATTATGAATATGATTAAATATGTAGTATTGTGAATGTGGCTGCACTACACATTAGAGATTTATTTGTATCTTTTATTCTTATTTTGATACTAAGTATAGATTTCAGAGTAATTGACTTTAAAAACATACAAATCATAAAAATCATGAAGAAACTTACAATTGAAATGCTATAAACACGTAACATAATCGAGTAGATTGTTTGATTCGAACTGACATTTCGAAGCAATATTGAGAAGATGTATATGTTATTGTCGTAATGCATTTTTCGAGTTTTAAGATGTGTGGCATACTTACATACATTCATCCGGTCTATTTATATTGTTTAAAATGTCTTTGCTATAACGGCTATAATATTCTGTAAAATGTTTTAAATATAAAGTTCATGTGCTTTGCTATAACGGCTATAATATTTTGTAAAATGTTTTGAATACAAAGTTCAAGTTAATCTCAACGGTCATATTTTTAAGGCTCATGAAACGGAAGATTTATTATCTACGATTGATTACCTAAATTGTGTGTGAATCTCCATACACGAGCATCTGTAAAATATAAAACCAAAACAACACTAGCTATGTATGTAGGTATTAATCATAAATGTTATGAAATCGATTGAGTTATTTATCAAATAGCCAAAAGATTTATAGTTTAGTCTTATCAATATCGATTAGTAGTATCGACTAACATGAGTTACAAAAGTGTGACTTCAAGAGATTGTGGGTTAAATTGTTATTTCATCATTGATGTAGTTTGTGATTAGAGGATGAGTCGTTAATAAAATATAAGTATCAAATTAATGACACATGAATTATAAATTAGTGATAAAGACTATTAATGACGTATGCGGGAATTTGGAGGGCCTTCTGATGGGTTTTATGCAAGACAAATAAAAACTTTAAGTGTTTATGTGTGACATCCCCATTTTCACGTCCAGAAAAGACCGATTTTGTTTATGCTTTATAAAAATCAGAGTGCTTCTTTTCATAAAAATGTTGTGGAATTTGTTCCCAGAAAAAATACAATAAATACGTTATTAAAACACTTTCGAAGAAACGTATTTTATTCATTTCAAAACGTTTGGGATGTCATTGTCAATACGGGAACATAAGCTTAAACGAAACTTATATTTATTTACACTAGTGATCTACAACTCTTTAATCTCTCAGTGTAATGTCACTTCATATCGACACCTATGATATAAATAAACTGAGTGGGTCAGGTTGGGAAACCTGGTGAGTACATAGGGTTTTCAACCCACAATAATATAATTATTTTGTTTAAACAATTAAACAATCAACCCAATTACCCATCCCCATTATCTTCTTTATTCGTAAGGATCTACCTAAGAATCAACTATTCCTCATTCAATTATTCCTAAGGAGTATCCTAAGGAATAGGTACGAATTCCATTGTTGCAACATGACACATCTGTCAAGCACAATCTGCTAGTTCTGTCACTAGGGCGCAACTACCAAAATTGTGACATTCTCTATGGGGCGCATCTGCCGAAATAGTCCTTTAGGCGCATCTCTCTGGGTTATGAGGTTCTCTATTAGGCACTTCTATCGGTAGAGTCCTTTAGGCGCATCTGTCGGGTTTTATTGAGAGTATCGTTTTCGAGAGTCCACTCGCAATACATATCAATGGGTTTTTAGAGTACACTGGTGAACACGTCGTTCACAACACCTATAGGTTGCGAGCCTGCTAGTGTTCCACTGGACTGTCTAGAATTGTCCGTGGTTGTCATCCATAAATAAATACCCAAAGAATATTAAAGACATTTTATTTTGTTGAGGGACCAAATCTACAACGAAACTAGTTCAAAATGACCATAAGGCGAAAAAGTTGAAATTTAGACTAAAATTAAAAAAAATGCATACCACATGGACCATTTTTGTAGTTTTGTCAAGAAAACATTATATAAATGGATTTTTTTAGGTACATGATCCTTATGATTTCTAAAATTTATATAATTGGTCCTTAAACCATTTAAAATGAACTATGTACCCTTTTAAGTGTCTTTTTTTATTAATTAACTAACAACTTGTTTCAATTAATAAAAGTCTCGCTTACCCCACCCCACCGTATATCACCCTCAGTAAATCATTACACTACATTAACTTTAGTAGGAAAAAGTCAAAATCATTAACTACTTTAAATTCTTTCACCAGGTTTCAAAAAATCACATCTGATTTGTCTCTCTAACTAAGCAAAAACACGGAAGCATTAAGGAATTCCAATGAAGCAAAATCAAGCCCTCTTTCTCCTCTTGGTTTCCTCGAAAGGGCAGCCACCGTATTTATTGATTTTCTTTCACTCGTATACAATAATCTCACCTTACACACAGATCGATACCTTTCGTTGTTGTCGACAATTAGCTTCATCCATCTCCGGTCTTTACATTGATAAAGGCGACGTTGTGTTTGTTCTCGAACCCCGCCATTTTTGAGCTACATTTCAGTGCCACCATGACTAGCGGCGTCATCAAAACAAATGGGTTTTTGATTATCCGGTACCTTGACGACAGAGGAGCAACATATTAACTCCGCCTACTGACTGGAGAATCTGTTCAACTTCACGAGCAAAGATAAAGACCAGAAAATGTGCATTCTGGAACAATCTTCATCGTGTTTCAGATTCATCAGAGACGAAGGTTTTTTATTGAAGTCGGCCCATTGAACAGAGGATTCAATGAAATATTTTACAGAATCATCTACTTCCTTGGATTCAGAACCATCAGCTAATGCTAAAAGCTGTAAAGCCAAATCAATTTCGTATGGTCTACAACCGAAGTTGTAGTCGAGATATTTGATTCAGATTTACATTAAACAGATGATCACAACCGTCCTCAAATACTTTTCCTTCTTCAATAAAAAAAGGCAGAAATGTTATGTTTCCATTGAACAATTAGAGTTTATTTACCATACCTAACAAGGATCCAAGATCCATTATATTTGTATAATCATTAGCAACAATGAAATAAAAAAGGATATAATAATAATTGCAGATTAAATTTGTAACAAAATGAAATTGCTTAAAAACCATATGGAGCATGTTTGTAAATTAGCAGAGGTTAAGTTTATGAATTTTAATAAATCACATACCATTTATTGTCTAAAATTAATACCAAGATAATTTATATGAATTATGAATATGATTAAATATGTAGTATCGTGAATGTGGCTGCACTACACATTAGAGATTTATTTGTATCTTTTATTCTTATTTTGATACTAAGTATAGATTTCAGAGTAATTGACTTTAAAAACATACAAATCATAAAAATCATGAAGAAACTTACAATTGAAATGCTATAAACACGTAACATAATCGAGTAGATTGTTTGATTCGACATTTCGAAGCAATATTGAGAAGATGTATATGTTATTGTCGTAATGCATTTTTCGAGTTTTAAGATGTGTGGCATACTTACATACATTCATCCGGTCTATTTATAATGTTTAAAATGTCTTCGCTATAACGGCTATAATATTTTGTAAAATGTTTTGAATATAAAGTTCATGTGCTTTGCTATAACGGCTATAATATTTTGTAAAATGTTTTGAATACAAAGTTCAAGTTAATTTCAACGATCATATTTTTAAGGCTCAGGAAACGGAAGATTTATTATCTACGATTGATTACCTAAATTGTGTGTGAATCTCCATACACGAGCATCCGTAAAATATAAAACCATAACAACACCAGCTATGTATGTAGGTATTAATCATAAATGTTATGAAATCGATTGAGTTATTTATCAAATAGACAAAAGATTTATAGTTTAGTCTTATCAATATCGAGTAGTAGTATTGATTAACATGAGTTACAAAAGTGTGACTTCAAGAGATAGTGGGTTAAATTGTTATTTCAACATTGATGTAGTTTGTGATTAGAGGATGAGTCATTAATAAAATATAAGTATCAAATTAATGACACATGAATTATAAATTAGTGATAAAGACTATTAATAACGTATGCGGGAATTCGGAGGGCCTTTTGATGGGTTTTATGCAAAACAAATAAAACTTTAAGTGTGCATGTGTGACATCCCCATTTTCACGGCCAGAAAAGACCGATTTTGTTTATGCTTTATAAAAATCAGAGTACTTTTTTTCATAAAAATGTTGCGGAATTTGTTCCGATAAAAATACGATAAATACGTTATCAAAACATTTTCGAAGAAACGTATTTTATTCATTTTAAGATGTTTGTGATGTCATTGTCAATACAGGAACATAAGCATAAACGAAACTTATATTTATTTACACTAGTGATCTATATCTCTTTAATCTCTCAGTGTAATGTCACTTCATATCGACACCTATGATATAAATAAACTGAGTGGGTCAAGTTGGGAAACCTAGTGAGTACATAGGGTTTTCAACCCACAATAATATAATTATTATGTTTAAACAATTAAACAATCAACCCAATTACCCATCCCCATTTTCTTCTTTATTCTTAAGGATCTACCTAAGAATCAGCAATTCCTCGTTCATTTATTCCTAAGGAGTATCCTAAGGAATAGGTACGAATTCCATTGTTGCAACATGAAACATTTGTCAAGCACAATCTGCTAGTTCTGTCACTAGGGCGCAACTACCAAAATTGTGACATTCTCTATGGGGCGCATCTGCCGAAATAGTCCTTTAGGCGCATCTGTCGGGGTTATGAGGTTCTCTATTAGGCGCTTCTGTCGGTAGAGTCCTTTAGGCGCATCTTTCGGGTTTTATTGACAGTATCGTTTTCGAGAGTCCACTTGCAATACATATCAATGGGTTTTTAGAGTACACCGGTGAACACGTCGTTCACAACACCTACAGGTTGCGAGCCTGCTAGTGTTCCACTGGATTTTCTAGAATTGTCCGTGGTTGTCATCCATACTCTGCTGAATGACGGGGCCATCATTTGGGAAAAAGGCTTTGCACATCGTCCACCTCTCACTCTCACCTCACGGTCTATTTCACCTATCAACTGATCATCCAACTCATATTTCATCTATTACATCTACCCATGTCTTACCCCAACATTTTCGTAGATATAAAATACATATACAGTTTAAATCATTTAAAACGTGTATAAAATCGTTCACGCAACATAGATAGCAAGTATTCAGATAATATGCACACATAGCACGTAATTTATATAAAATAATTCATATCTATGTGTAAGCTGAAAGTAACTATGCACTCACCTGAAAGGTGGTGACTCAGCACTCGGACAGCGCTTCGATACTCTCGAAACAATTTTCCTTCGATAAAACCTAGTACCAATACCACTAGGGTTTAGTCTAACGATAACCGCGACAAGTTAACAGTCTGAATATTATTATTATTATATAAGTGTTATATAACACTCAATATAACTCATAATAATAGTCCAAATAATTATTTTAAGGACCTAATAACATTACTATAATTATTTGAAAGCTATATTAAAAGTTGCGTAAGCGTAGCTCACTTACAGCGGATTTTAAAGAAAATCGGGCTTTGCTCGGAGCAGCATTTAGAAATCGAAAGACCCTTTCTTCTCGGGACTTCCTTTAGGTGCTAGGTATTTTTCCTAGGGCTTAGGGGTGGTTTAGGGAGCTAGATAGAGAAAGAAATTAGAGATAGAATGAGAAAATGTGTGAATTGGTGAAAGAAGAAGGCTGCACCTCGCAGCTATTTATAGGTGCTGGAACCTTCGGTATGCTGGGCGTAACTCGGATATGGCTTCCAGCTATCTTCGCACGTGGCTTGTTCTTGGAGTAGATAAGAACCGAAGTACGCGGGCGTACTTGGCCTTGGACGCGGGGTGTAATGCGAGGGTGACGCGTCGGTCATCGGATGCGAGACCATGGGGAGCAAGGGAAGGCTAGGATCATGCCACGTCATCACCAGCTTCGCAAATTGCACTCTTAACTTCTAAAAATCGTAACTTTCACATACGAGCTCCGTTTTCGACATTCTCTATATCCACGCGAAGGCGGGAACATACTCTACAACTTTCGTTTAGACTCTGTTGGCTAATTTTGACTCTAATTTAAAATTTATATTATTAACAGGCCGGGACAGGATTAGTCCGTTAAATTCTCATAACTTCTTCATCCGACGTCCCTTTTTGCCCATCTTTTTCTCGTTACTCTACTCTTAACGAGATCTTCGGTTCTCGTTTAGGTCGTGTTGGCTAAAAACCGCTCATTCAAATATTCGAATTTCGGGCTGTACATTGCTAAGCCGAAACTTCGAAAAATCATAACTCATTCATACGAAGTCAGATTTGGGCGTTTTTTTTATTGATGCTCTTAGTTTAACATATTATACAACTTTCGTTTAGATCACTAAGGCTAAATCTCGCTCTATAGTAAATTCACTATTTATGCTTCCCGGTATCGTGCCGGTTCCGTCGTGAAACTTCGATGGGTTATAACTTCTTCGTTATAACTCGGATTTCGACGTTCTTTATATGTACGGAAACCTTGTAACATATACTTCAACTTGGTTAAGACTATTTATTATAAATAATCTTTTGCCAAAAAGTCGTTTTCGACACTTATTGACTCTAAATTGACTAGCCCGGATCTACGGGCGTTACAATTATCTCCCCCTTAGGATGATTACGTCCCAGAATCATCAACGAAACAGGGCTCGTATAATGACTCCATACGTCATTTCTTCATCCTAGGTAATAGTTATAACTTCTATATTCCTTCGAGTCTATCTCTTAGACTTATTGACTGTAAGCAGTACTCGATCGTGCACCTGCTCTCTATCTCAGGTTAGACTCCAAATTATGACCTACCATCATGTGATGAACGTTTAGACTCAGGTCTCTTAGAGTCAAATTCCAGAATGGATTATGACTTCCTTCATGGCCTAATGTGATTAATCACATTTTATCATGTAGCATTTCTAGCTACCAACTTCTTTAACAATCAAGCGCGATACTTCTATTGATCGCTTTGATTTCAATTGTTTGGTTTAAGTCGGACGCTACATCAAACTTGGTTCTATGAACCACATAACCTACTCATCGTAGTTGGACTCAATGTGATATGACCACTAGGATCGGGATAACAACAATCTTCTTAGTCATTACCGAAACAATGGTAACAAAATACTTGAATAAAACGAAATCAATTACTAGCTTCTTGGTAACCTTGTGACTTTCCCTTATCCAAGTGTGAGTCCTGTGCTTCCTGTAGTATAGGCCTCTACTACCATTCACACCTACTCATACTCGTCCCAAGTATTGTCCCACAGTTTTCCAAGTCACCATACAAGAAAATTACATAAAAACTTAACACATCAAATATCAAAACGAAGGTTTTATATTATTCCTTGAAACGATTACATGGGTGTTCAAGTTCACCCTAGATTATGCCTCTAATAGGCTACACCATATGACACTATCTACATGGCTTCTTCATAACTTGATCTCCATATATCCATCCTCACTCCTGATTCCTTGCATCGTCAACTGCTTCGTCTAGGATTATAGGGAATGCTCTTGCCTTAGGTTTTGGCGGCACATTTGGCTTTGTTGCCCCTTCTCTCTTTGGGCAATCTTGCTTGAAGTTCCCTTCCTCATTACATTCGTAACACACCCTTTTGTTGAATTTAAACTCGTTGGCATAATGCCCATGCTTCCCACACTTGAAACAAGTCACCTCCTCACCGCATTTTCCAGAGTATTTCTTTTTGCACTTCTCGCACCATCTTTCTTCACTCCCTCCTCCTCTAAACTTCATTGTACTGGACTTGCTTCTCTCGTCGGGCTTTGCAGACCCCTCAAACTTCCTCTTTTCGCCAACCACGGTCTTGTTGGCGGTCCTTCCCTTGATCATTTCCTCAACCGACCTGGCAGCCCAGATAGCTGCCTCTAAAGTAGGTGCCTGACATACTAGCACTGCATACTCCCATGGAAGTCCCTTAGCGTACTTGTCTATTTTCGTCAGATCATCTGGGACAAGACGCAAGGCAAACTCCATTTTCTCGGTGAAGTTGTTGGTGTATTCATCAATCGACATGATTCCCTTCTTCAAGGTCAGGAATTGGTTCTCTAGCTCAAGCAAATTTTGGGCTGAGCAGTACTTACGTTTGAACTGCACCAAAAACTCTACCCACGTCAGTTTTAGGGGCTCGTTGGGGCTTAGAGTCTTCCCCAGAGTGTTCCACCAACGAACCGCGCCTCCTCTAAACTAGCGTACCGCAAACGTGGTTTGTAGTTTGCCTCTTCAACCACACGTCGTGAAAGCTAGCTCCATCTCCGAGATCCAATCCATGACCCCGATCGGATCTTCCTTTCCAGTGAAAGTCGATGGCTTGCAAGTCAGAAATTCCTTGTACTTGCATCCATTCCTCTCGACTCCTTTATCTTGGTTGTTTTGTCGAACTATTGGTGGGTTGACTTGACCAACGGTTCCACTGTAGTTCCCCTCCTCAGTCTGCCCTACGTTCAACTCGGGTTGTTTGATCTGTAGGGTCGCTTCTTCTTGATTTTGTTGGAGCAAACGTCTGGTTTCCTCCATTTGATGATCCAACATTACTTGGATCATCGCTTGCACTCCGTCCATCGTTATTGGCTCAGCAACGGCCACCACAACCGGTATTTGATCAATCACTGAGGGCTGATCTTGGTTCCCATTTGCATTCACGTTTCTGCTACGGGTCCTTGCCATCTTGATCTATACACCGAATAAGGTGAATATAGATCTTCATTTAGTATTGATGTTTAAATCATCCTTATTACCTCCGAAACGTTTATATGCTAGTTCTAATATCGTTGTCGTACGTTTAGAATCCTAAACACATAAGGTTTCTAGATCCGGTCGGCAACAGACCATAGATCTGAATAAATAACAACATATAAGGCATAAAGCATTTAGCACATAAAAGCATTTTAGACATAATTCCTAAAATAAGCTAGTGCTCACACCTCACAATCATCGCTTTACATTCTAAGTTTAAGTCTAGAAATAAATCCATATTCCTAGTTCGCTTAAACTAATGTTCTGATACCAACTATGACATCCCCATTTTCACGGCCAGAAAAGACCGATTTTGTTTATGCTTTATAAAAATCAGAGTGCTTCTTTTCATAAAAATGTTGCGGAATTTGTTCCCAGAAAAATACGATAAATACGTTATCAAAACATTTTCAAAGAAACGTATTTTATTCATTTTAAAACGTTTGGGATGTCATTGTCAATATAGGAACATAAGCATAAACGAAACTTACATTTATTTACACTAGTGATCCACATCTCTTTAATATCTCAATGTAATGTCACTTCATATCGACACCTGGGATATAAATAAACTGAGTGGGTCGGGTTGGGAAACCTGGTGAGTACATAGGGTTTTCAACCCACAATAATATAATTATTATGTTTAAACAATTATACAATCAACCGAATTACCCATCCCCATTATCTGTTTTATTATTAAGGATCTACCCTAAGAATTAACTATTCCTCGTTCATTTATTCCTAAGGAGTATCCTAAGGAATAGGTACGAATTCCATTGTTGCAACATGACACATCTGTCAAGCATATCTGCTAGTTCTGTCACTAGGGCGCAACTACCAAAATTGTGACATTCTCTATGGGGCGCATCTACCGAAATAGTCCTTTAGGCGCATCTGTCGGGGTTATGAGGTTCTATATTAGGCGCTTCTGCCGGTAGAGTCCTTTAGGCGCATCTGCCGGGTTTTATTGACAATATCGTTTTTAAGAGTCCACTCGCAATACATATCAATGGGTTTTTAGAGTACACCGGTGAGCACATCGTTCACAACACCTACAGGTTGCGAGCCTGCTAGTGTTCCACTGGATTGTCTAGAATAGTCCGTGGTTGTCATCCATACTCTGCTGAATGACGAGGCCATCATTTGGGAAAAAGGCTTCTCACATCGTCTACCTCTCACCCTCACCTCACGGTCTATTTCACCTCTCAACTCATCATCCAACTAATATTTCATCTATTACATCTACCCATGTCTTACCCCAACATTTTCGTATATATAAAATACATATACATTTTAAATCATTTAAAACGTGTATAAAATCGTTGACCCAACATAGATAGCAAGTATTCTGTAACACCGTAAATTTTCAAAATAATTTTTCACAAATATAAAAACATTTCTCATTTAATTTTCATAAAACATTAAGTTTAAAATCCCAATTCACATCATACAAAATCCCAAGATCATATATATATAAAAAATCCCATGCGTGTGTACAGATCAAGCCGGCGCCTTCCCACGGTCATCGCTAGTACCTGAAACAACAACACTAACACTGTAAGCACGAAGCTTAGTGAGTTCCCCAAAATACCACACATAAAACACATATTAGCCACTCGAGGCCATAACTCTATGGGTCCGTGAACCCAAACTCTATGAACCCTCAGGTTCTAACTCTGTGAACCTTCCGGTTCCAACTCTATAAACATGCACAGCATAAATCACATAGAAATAATGCAGTGCAACACATCACATACACATAGCATATAAATACTCTGATCACATAACTCTGATTACCTACTCAAGGTAAAGTATAGTGAGAAGACTCACCTCGCGTATCTCGGTAACTCACGAATCCTGGAAATCCCTCGTGCTCGATCCTCCGAGCTCTAATCCTCCTATAACATCATATATCTCTAATTAACACTTTTTACCACTAAGGTTGACTACCCCTAAGAAGTCAACTCTGGTCAACGGTCAACGGTCAACGGTCAACTTGATCGGACTCGGCCAGTGCACTAGGGCGACTCGGCGAGTCTAGACGTTTTCACCAACTCTCTAAGATTCCCTTTTTGACACATCGAGTACTCCCCTGACTCGACGAGTTCCACCTGGTAAGAATCGCGGGGCCACCCCGACTCAACTCGCCGAGTCTCAAGAACAACTCGGCGAGTTCCAGTTTGACTCAATCCACCTGTCAACCCTCTCTAACTCTCCCTGACTCACTGAGTCAACCCATAACTCGGCTGGACCACTCACTGAGTGATTTAAGACAAGCTTCATGCTACTCGCCGAGTCTGTTCTTCAGACTCGGCGAGTCCATGCCATGCATCAACTTAAACTTGCTTCTGAGGTCAGATCCGCTCCAACAACTCATAGATCTGGCCCTCCTAAGCATATTCATCACGTAAAGTCCATGACTTGGTGCTCCTAACACACTCCTTGACTCACAAATGGTGTTTTGACCTCAAACAAAAGGACCCCAATCCAAACCCCCATGGATTCATAAAAAGCTTGGGCAAAGGGACACTCTGGACCTCCAAGGGTCCAGATCTATAACCTAAATCGCTTAAGGGACCAAGGAAGCACTAGATCTAGCCACAAAAGGGCACAATAAGCCCTAAATCAATATAAACACCAACATAACAGAGAATAGCTCGAAGGTAGTACCTCAAATGTGATGTTCTGGACCTCAAATCTTCAGGAAGTGGCTCCTCTTGATTCTCCTTAGCTATTGCTTCCTTTCCCTTGCAAGATTACACCTCCAAGATCAACAATGGCTTCTTGCTTTGCTCCAAACACTCAAACTCGCTAGGGTTTCACTCAAGGGACTGGTGAGCACAAATGACAGCCTTAAGGCCCTTTAAATAGGCCCCAAACCCGAGAAATTAGGGTTTCATTAAACAGCGCGGACTCGCCGAGTCCAGGCGCGAACCCGCGTCCAAAATTGCGATCCTACTCGGCGAGTCTGAGCTCCAACTCGCCGAGTCCCCTCACAAAACATCAAAATTATAAGCATAAAAAATACCTGAAAATCCGGGCTGTTACATATTCAAATAATATGCACACATGGCACGTAATTTATATAAAATACTTCATATCTATGTGTAAGCTGAAAGTAACTATGCACTCACCTGAAAGGTGGTGACTCAGCACTCGGACAGCGCTTCGATACTCTCAAAACAATTTTCCTTCGATAAAACCTAGTACCAATACCACTAGGGTTTAGTCTAACGATAACCGCGACAAATTAACTGTCTGACTATTATTATTATTATATAAGCGTTAAATAACACTCAATATAACTCATAATAATAGTCCAAATAATTATTTTAAGGACCTAATAACATTACTATAATTATTTGAAAGCTATATTAAAAGTTGCGTAAGCATAGCTCACTTACAGCGGATTTTAAAGAAAATCGGGCTTTGCTCGGAGTAGCATTTCGAAACCGTAAGACCCTTTTTTCTCGGGACTCCAGGAGCCTTGGGGCTTCCTTTAGGTGCTAGGTATTTTTCCTAGGGCTTAAGGGTGGTTTGGGGAGTAGGCTGCACTTCGCAGCTATTTATAGGCGTTGGAACCTTGGGTACGCTGGGCATAGCCTTCAGTTACGTTGGGCGTAACTCGGATATGGTTTCCAGTTGTCTTCACATGTGGCTTGTTCTCAGAGTAGATAAGAACAGAAGTACGCGGGGCGTACTTGGCCTCGGACGCGGGACGTAATGCGAGGGTGACACGTCGGTCATCGGATGCAAGACCGTGGGGAGCAAGGGAAGGCCAGGATCATGCCACGTCATCACCAGCTTCGCAAATTGCACTCTTAACTTCTAAAAATCGTAACTTTCGCATACGAGCTCCGATTTCAACGTTCTCTATATCCACGCGAAGGCGGGAATGTATTCTACAACTTTCGTTTAGACTCCGCTGGCTAATTTTGACTCTATTTTAAAATTTATATTATTAACAGGCCGGGACAGGATTGGTCTGTTAAATTCTCATAACTTCTTCATCCGACGTCCGTTTTTGCCCATATTTTTCTCATTAAGCTACTCTTAACGACATCTTCGATTCTCGTTTAGGTTGTGTTGGCTAAAAACCGCTCGTTCAAATATTCGAATTTCGGGTTGTACACTGCTAAGCCGAAACTTCGAAAAATCATAACTCCTTCATACGAAGTCAGATTTGGGCGTTCTTTTTATTGATGCTCTTATTTTAACACATTCTACGACTTTCTTTTAGATCACTAAGGCTAAATCTCGCTCTATCGTAAATTCACTATTTACGCTTCCCGGTATCGTGCCGGTTCCGTCGCGAAACTTCGACGGGTCATAACTTCTTCGTTATAACTCGGATTTAGGCGTTCTTTATATGTACGGAAACCTTGTAACATATACTAAAACTTGGTTAAGACTATTTATTATAAATAATCTTTTGCCAAAAAGTCGTTTTCGACACTTATTGCCTCTAAATTGACTAGCCCAGATCTGTGGGCGTTACAGCATGCAACTCTGGAATAAGAACTATGTTTTCTCTAACTAAATATACACATATGAACATCAAATAATAAACCCTAGTAAACCTTGCATATTTTCGAAAATAATAATTAGGTTTAGGAAAAACATACCGTGATTGTTATTGACAAATAAAAAAGATCCTTGTGTTGTTGAAGCCTTGAGAGCAAGCACCACAAATGCCGTGTCTCTAGCGGTTCACCCCTAACACTAGCAAGATGATGAATATGAAGAGATGAGAATGGAAGACAAGAATTTCGGCTATCTCTCTTAAGTTATGAGTGGCCGAAATCCCTAGGGGTGGGGTACCTTTTATATAGTGCAACAAGGATGCCCTGGATAACCCTAATCTGAATATAATAATATTTCAAATTGGTAATTATCCAGCTTCATATTAATCCACATGGGATATTCTAGAAACCCTAGAATATCCTTATAGAAATCGTCCAACCTTCTCCAAGAAGGTTCTGGAGCCTTTTGTTTAACTATTGAATAATTGTACTTTAGACCCTACATTTTTAATTAATCTTTTAATCCCAAAATTAATTCCAATTAATTTTTGATTAAATATTACTATTTCTAATCAATACACTATTCTCATAATATATTAATAAATTATTTATTTCAATTTATTCATCAAATAATAAATTAACCTCTCTCTCTAAAAGTCATCTTATCCAGTTGCCACTTTTGAGGGCAACCCAAAAGGACTATGCTACTATCAATTCAAATATATACCAATCATAGTTATGGGCTTAGACACCCAATCCAACAACTTCCCTATCCGACTTCGGAGTTAGGATGACTTAGGGAGTCCGACACGGGTAACCAACAGAAGCAAGAAGCCCACCCATTTCTGACCTCATGTTTTGTCAACGTACTACCCAAATAAAGACTGTCTTGTCCACATACTACCCGAATAAAGACCATCGGGTAAAAGTGGTTGAACTGCTTATAAAGAGAAACCACCATAATAATCAAGGTATATACAAAATATAAATTTGTCTATTAACTAGTTTCTTTTAGCATTATCTCACTCATACTAACTCTTTCACCAGAGAGGTTTCGGGGTGACCCGGAATCTCTCTAACCCTTCCTATTTTTTCCACAACTTACAGATGCTTGACTAAACTTCCTCTTTTGTTACACACATTAGCTACACACTGAGGAGATTTAGGCGCAATATTCGGCACCATCCGTCAGACCTCTTACTATAAGACATGGATGGATTGTAGTTACTCCACAAGGAACTAGAATGATACGACAGATACAGACTCTCAAAGCTAGAAAAACATGTACATCCACCCAGAATGCAGGAACCGACGATAGTTTGGAGAAGGATAAGTTAGAATTCAAAGCATTCCAGAAATACTTGCAGAGGAAGGAGTAAAAAAGGATGTCAAATGGAAACAGGAAGAACCTATATATGCACATACCACAGACACATACAGGTCGGAAGAAGTAGCGAAAGGAAGCGGTAAGCGAGAATGGAAAACATTAAAAAACAAGACGCCCATAAAAAAGAGAAAAATACAGATAGACTCATCAGAGAAAGAATTCTTAGAATATCACAAGGAATTTGCATCATTGAACTTTAAGTTTCTATTTACGAATGAAATAAACCAAACCCATGTCCCGAGGAAGCTTAAAAGACCCAACATGGGGAGATATGATGGTACCACAAACCCCGATGACAAGTATCAAACTTCACCTGGGCAATCTAGACCATACTGATGAACCGAAACCTCTGGTGTATTTTCTTCGTAGGGACGCTTGACGGGTCAGCGAGTTATTGGATAGAGAGCTCTCCATTTAAAAGCATCGCGAGTTACAAAGACCTGTGCAAGAAGTTCACTACAAGCTTCATCCAGAAAAGATGGGTCCAAAAAGAAGAGCAATGTATTTTTTTGTGCCGACAACAAGAGGGAGAATCAAATACTATGTACCTGGAAAGATTCACGGAAGCATGTATATGGGTCCCGACCCAAGACAACCTAATGATTAACACAACCTTCACATATGGGCTGAGAAATGTACCTCCTTTCCAAAAACTCCAAGGACGGGAGATCAATAACACATAAGAACTGCTAGAAACGGTTAACTAGTTCATTCGGTTGGAAAACATTGGCATAGAAAATAACATCCTAGACATAATAAGGTATAACTCCAGACAATCGTGTCAAGAGAAGGCGGTTGGTTATACGCTTCAAACGCAGACCAAACCCTGGTCGAATAGAAGACACATAAGGGGTTCAGACTTAGAAACATGTGCCATGAATGAAAGAAAGACCAGGTGTGACATCTCCCTTTTTATGATCGTTTTAAAACTTTTTATTTATGCTTATTTAAAACAAAGTTTATTTATGAATGCGGAATTTGTCCCATAAAATTATTTTTGGAGAAATGTTTTTCAGTGATTATTAAAAACTTTGGGATGTCATAACTAATACAAGAAACATAAGCATGAATAGGCCTTACATTATCTTAGAGTAATAGTCTACATCTCCTTGAATCTCTCATCAGTCATGTACCTTTGTACTGTTACCTGTGATATAAAGAAGGTGAGTGAATCAGGTTGGGAAACCTGGTGAGTACATAGGGTTTTCAACCCATAATAATATAATTAATATGTTTAATTATCTATCAAACAATTAACTCAGTTACCTATCCCCATTTTCTTTTATTTTCATTTCCATGGAACTATCCTAAAGATCATCGTCAACATCACATTTTCTTATATATTCATTGCTAAGGACTTCTCCTAAGGTTCATTGCCTAACATCGCATTGATGGTACTACTTCAAGGATTCCTCCGTAATACATGTCAGTAGATTACATCACATGCATATGTGGTTCGTACATCGTCTGAATTCGTAATTCATCGCCTACAGGTTGCGAACCTGTGTAAGGGTCAAAGTCTTGTAAAGAGTCAAATTGTGTTTAGTCTATTTCGTATGTAATGTATTTACTAAGTCTCTTTTGTTCGAAGCATAAGGATTCCAGACTTACTATTTTTGGTACTCTCGTGTTCCTTATAAATAGGGACTGAGCTTAGATTTAGACTTACGAGTTTTCCAGTTTTCGTAGTCTATGTTTTGTAATCAAGCTTACTGAGAGTAATAGAAAACTTCAAAGTCTTATTACTTTCTGAGTTCATTACATTGATTAATCTTGTTCTTAATCGATTTCTCGAAAATAATTCTTCTAAAACTAGTATCAGAGCAGGAATCAAACTGCATTGATCTGATTTTCATTCTGAATCATCTGATTTTGAGTTATTTTTTTTCTCAAAAGTTTCCGCGCTTTTGGTTCTGAAAATCATGTCTGATCTATAGATTTGATTAGATTCTGCATTCAAATTGTATAATCGAGTGATCGATTATAAGTTTCTGATCAATTCGTTTGATCAAATTTCAAATTCATCAAGTTTTCTGTGATTTCTGAATTTTTCTTGTGTCTTCATCAATGGCGAACTTCAACATGAACACCATGACTTCATATTCTCATCTGCTCGGATCATCAACCAAAATTCCAATGTTGATTCCAGAATACTACGATCAGTAGGCTGATTGTATAGAAGACTACTTGAATGGTCTGGATGAAGAGTTGTGGAATTGCATCAATGGAACAGTTCAACCTCCATCGAATGTTCAAATATTGGTTCATCTGGAACTACATCTGTTGTTGGAGAACAACAAACAATACTGGAGAAACACGCAAAACGTTGTATGAGAGAATTGAGAGGTGCTTTGCCACCTATTGTTTATAACTACATTCATGGTTGTAAAACTGCTAAGGAGATCTGGAATACTCTCAAGGAAAAGTATCAAGGAAGCGAGAAAACTAAGATCAATTTTGTTAAGCAATGTTTGATTAAGCTAAAAGAGTTCAAACAAAAGGAAACTGAAACAGTTGAAGATTACTATGATCGTCTAAATGAGTTGATCTACAGATGCAATCGCTATGGAATCACAAGGTCTCTAATGTAGTATAATCTTACTTTTGTTATGGGGCTTACAAAGGAATGGAGGAGTGTTAGTATGATGATAAAAAATCAACAGAGCTTTGACATTTCTTCTTTGAATGATGTATACAATCAGTTGAAGACACACGAAAGTGAAGTGTGTGAGATAATGGAAGAAGCTAAACAGAGCTTAGGAGGACCACTAGCTCTGGTTTCGAAAGTGTCTGAGGTGGAATCTGTTGAAAAGGAGAATTCATATGAAGAAGGTTACCTCTTGAATTCGGATGATGAAGCTATAGCTTTTTACTCGAATAATCGAGTTAATAAGTTTTTCAAAAATCCTTTTAATCCTAAGGGAAAGCAGAGTGAGATGAAAGGAAATCTTACGAAGTCTGGTGTAGAAGAGAAAAAGAAATTTGAAAAGCCTGAGAAGAACGATGACAAGGTGAAAGAGTTTAAGGCAGAAAAGAAATTGAAAGGAGATTCTGGTGTAGATTGTCATTACTATAATTGTGCAAATCACTTTGCAATTGATTGCATGCTTCGAAAGAAAGAGGAAAAGAAGAATAAAGTGAAGGACGAAGCATATTATGCTGAAAAACTGGAGGAAGTTCGTGAGAAGGCCAAGGGATTGTCCCTTGTAGATGGAGGAGAGGATGAAGATGAAGAAAGTGGCCCTTATCAGATTTGGTCATCCGGATCAGATGATGAGGAAATGAGACATCCTACTCATGGTGCCATGTTTGTAGAATTCGAGGATGGAGAAGAAGAATAGATATCTGTACATTGCTTTGTTTCGAAGTCAAGTGACAAATCTCCTATGACAACAAAGGTACGTTCTATACTCGAATCTTTCAATATTCCTTTACATGCATATGATTCTGAAATAATTGCTTTTGATGATATTGTTGCTTACTTTGATGTTATTGTTGTGTCTACTGGTAATGAGGCAAAGAAACTTAATAATCAATTGCTTGAGACTCAAAAGTTGCTAGACACGAAACGTTGCAGGGTAGAGTATCTAGAGTTGCAATTAGGAAATGTCAATAATGATATAGAGAATCTAGATAAAGATGTAAGAATGTTGTTGGATCAACGTAACATCTTTTGTAATTCTGCAAAACGGTTATATGCCAAATTAACTGCTTTACATCATTCTTCTGACATTAGCAAAGAACAACATCGTAAACTGTTGCCTTTTCTTGCATTCGAAAGAGAAAAAGTTGATGTCATGTCATATGATTGTGAAAACACAATAGCTGATTTTAACAAAGTACCAGACGATAGGTTTGCATATGGTGTTGTTAAGATAGATGAGTTTTTAAATGTTGATGAATTGGTTGATATTGTTAATGAAAGTTTGACAAAAGATGAACAAGTGAAAATTTTGAAAAGAACTGAACATTCGAAACATGATTCACAACTCAATTTTGCTGATGTCGATGAGAATTCGGATAATCTTAGCGAAATCAGTGAAATTGAAGAAGAAGAAAGTATTGATTGTTCTCAGTTGTCTATTATTAACATCACATCTAAGGTCAAAGGTAAAGAAATTGTTATTGATTCGATGGTTGAGGATGACATTGGAAAACCCTCTACTTCGAAATCTTTTGACTTTGATGATGTGGAAGTTCGAGACAGTCAGACATATAGTAGTGATGATGAGGAGGAAGAAATCAAAGCTTCAAATGTTTGTAAGCCAGAAAAGAAAGTTTCAACTGAAACTTCAATTCCAAGAGTTGTTGTTGAACAAGTTTATGGAGAAACTGAAAAGTTTGACAAGGTGATGAATGAAAGAGGTGCTCAATATTTGGAAACTCATACTATCGTGTATCTGAATTCTACATGCACATATGAAGTAGTTTTTCCAAATCAAGTATTTGTCACAACTGGGAATGCTGAGAATGTCAAGCCCGAATTAAACAAATTGGTCGAAGAAGACAATAAGTGTTCAACTAATGAAGGATTCTTTGCAAATCAAAACACAGTTGAAAACAACCTCACTAAGAATTCGTATGTTTTTCAAAAACAAAAATGGGTTGTTAAATCAGAAAAAGAAAAAGATGTTGTTACAAAAGAAGTTGTTTATTCAACTCCAATTGTGAAACTTAATTCAAACGAATTCAAAGTGCTTGTTAACAATTTTTCAAAAGAACACAAAGTTTCAAAAAGAAAGGCACGAAAAGCAATTTTTTGGCAAGTGGTGTCTAACGAAAAACCCGCTCTGACTAAAGCCAAAGTTTCGTCTGAGAAAATCAGTTTTTCAAAATCTGAATTCCCAAATTCTTCAAAAACAAAGGGTTTTCAAAAACCAATTGTCACAGATGAACAAAGAGACACGTCTTTTTATCAACCAATGAGTGTAATAGACAAATTTCCAATAAACCAAAAGGTTGCACATATTCAAAAATTTGATAACATTCGAAAGTATGAGAAATCACACCAGGTTGTGAATGATCAAAAACTTAACAATGTTTGAAAATCAACGAATAGTCAACAAGTTCCAAACAAAACTTTCAAATCAAAAGTTACATTTACTCCACAAAAGCCAAATTTTCCAAATCCTTCAATCAAAAAACCAACAAAAGTTTTGTGTTCAAATGAAAAATCAGAAATTCATTCTATCAATAATTGGCTTGAAGGACAAGGCAAAAGGTATCAGTTTGGGAGGTTTTCTCAAGTTCAGATCAAAACAGCTTATGAAAATTATTTGAATGGGTCAACAACTGGAAGTTTATCTTGTCAAGATTCATATATTCTGGTATAGAGATGGAAACCAATCAACAAATTAACAAGAATTGAGAAGCCTGAGGTGCAATCTAATGAAAATCAAAAACTATTGAAAAATTATATTTCAATATCTTTAGATAATGATGTTGATTTAATTGATAGTATAACAACAAAAATTCGAACTTGGGCTTTTAGTTCTAAAATTCACTCCTTGTTTCAAACTAATAACCAAGGACCTAAAAAGCATTGGGTACCTAAATTCTTTAATTAAATGCAGGTACTATGTGACGAGCAATATGATACGAAGTGATATATTGATAGTGGTTGCACACGTCACATGACTGGAAGGAAGGAGAACTTAAGAGATTTTCGAATTCTTGAAAATGCTGGAGTAGTGAAGTTTGGTGATAATAAAAAATGTCAAGTGAAAGGATATGGAAAAGTAACGAATGGGCAATTCACAGTAAATCAAGTTGCATATATGGAAGGTCTTCAACATAACTTGATTAGTGTTTCACAATTACTTGTGGGCGCTGGAAATCAAGTGGTGTTTAACGAAGAAGGGAGAATAATCTCAAAAGTCAAGACGAATGAAGTATTGCTAAAATCGAAACGATATGGAAATATGTTCACACTGGATATTAAACCAATAGTGGGCAAACCTTCTGTTTGTCTACTTTCGAAAGTTTCAAGTGATGTCAGTTGGTTATGGCATAGACGTTTATCACATTTAAACTTTCGAAATCCAAACAAGCTGATTACAGAAGATTTAGTTTGTGGTCTTCCTGTGTTAAAATTTGATAATAATACTCTTTGTGTAGCTTGCGAACAAGGAAAACAACATCGCAAAGGACATCCTATCGTGATAGACTCAAAAATTGTTGAACCATTGGAACTTCTTCATATTGACCTGTGTGGACCTTCGATTGTTGAAACAATTAACAAGAAACGGTACATTTTGGTTATAGTTGATGATTTTTCACGTTACACATGGATATTTTTTCTCAGGTTAAAATCTGAAGTAGCTCAAACAATGATTTATTTTATCAATAAGATAGAGATGAGTCTGAAAAAGAATGTTCGTCGAATAAAGAGTCATAATGGGTCTGAGTTTAAGAATAACATGTTGGATTTGTTCTTAACTGAAAAAGAAATTTCACATAATTTCTCATCACCATATACACCACAACAAAATGGTGTTGTTGAAAGAAGGAATAGAACATTGTGCGAGGGTGCAAGAACAATGTTGACATATGCGAATCTTCCTCAGTATCTATGGACTGAAGCCGTTTCCACATCATGTGTTACTCAGAATCGTTCTTTTATTCATAGAAGATTCAATATCACTCCTTATGAAATAATAAATAATCGGAAACCTAATGTCAAATTTTTCCATATTTTTGGTTGCAGATGTTTCATCATGAATCTTAAAGACAATCTTTCAAAGTTTCAAGCTAAAGCTGATGAAGGCATATTTTTAGGATATTCGCATACTTCTGTTGCATATCGAGTGTTGAAAAAATGAACTCGCAAAGTTGAAGAAACTTTTAATCTTACCTTTGATGATTACTATGTTAAACAAGTAGAAAGAAAGTTTGAACAAAAACCAATTCTTGTTGAATCAAACAATCAAACTGAAAATGATCATTCAATTGATTTTGATTATGATCTAACTTTTGGTGTTCCAAACAGGGCAATTGATGCAGAAGTTCATGTTGATGATAATCACTCACCCGAATCATCAAAACATACTGATGATTCAACACTCACTTCGGATACTACTGAAAATGGCGAAAGTATGCTAGATGCTCGTATGGAAGGGGAGCATCCTTTTGAGGGGAAGCATCAAAATGATAATCATGTTGAGGGGGAGCATGATGATACAGATGCAATTAATCTTGATCAAAATGATGAATTTCATGAATTTGATGATAATATTTCTATAGCAGGTACTGAAAATGAAGAAACGTACGAAGATGCACCATTGGAATTTGATCCAACATATCCACCACTTGAGAAATGGACAAAGAATCATACAAAAGAGCAAGTTATAGGAAATCCACAAGATGGAGTTTTAACAAGAGCTCAAATTCGTGCGAAAAATGAGGTACTCGATATGAATAAAGAATTTTGCATGTTTAATGTTTTTATTTCCAAAATAGAGCCAAAAACAGTTAAGGTTGCTATGGAACACTCAGATTGGGTTGTTGCTATGCAATCTGAACTTGTTGAATTCGAACGAAACAAGGTTTGGAGACTTGTTCCAAAACCTAATGATGTTTCGATTGTCAGACTAAAATGGATTTTCAAAAATAAAACCGACAAAGAGGGCAATATTATTCGAAAAAAATGTAGGCTTGTAGTTAAAGGTTATTCGCAACAAGAAGGTATCGACTATGAAGAAACCTTTAGCCCTGTCGCAAGACTCGAGGCTGTTCGAATATTTTTAGCCTATGCAGCACACAAAGACTTTGATGCTTATCAAACGGATGTCAAATGTGCATTCTTGAATGGAGAGCTCGAAGAGACGGTATATGTTGAACAACCACCAGATTTCATTAATGAAGAATATCCTAATCATGTTTACATTTTAGATAAGGTTGTGTATGGGTTAAAACAAGCACCATGAGCATGGTATGCAACTCTTACCAATTTCTTAAAATGGTCAAAATTTGAACAAGGATCAGTTGATCCCACATTATTTCGTAAGAAAGTTGGGGATCATCTAATGCTTGTTCAAATTTATGTTGACGATATTATTTTTGGCTCTACTGACCCAGCCTTGTCTAGTGAATTTGAGAATTTGATGAAGAGTAAATTCGAAATGAGCATGATGGGTAAAATCAACAATTTTCTTGGATTAAATATACATCAAAGCAGAGAAGGAATTTTTATTAACCAAGAAAAATACATGAAGAATTTGCTTGAAAAGTTTTGAATGACTAATAGCACGAAGCTACGAGGGCCAATGGCAGTAGGAACAAAGCTAACACCTTCGTTAGATTCACCTGCTGTCGATCTTACTTTGTTTCGAAGCACGATAGGTTCTCTAGTTTATTTAACTGCAAGTAGACTTGATATCATGTTTTATGTTTGCAATTGTGCAAGGTATCAAGCAAATCCAAGAGAACCACATTTAACAGTTGTGAATAATATTATTTTTGTTATCTCAAAGGAACAGTTTCGTTAGGATTGTGGTATCCTTCGAAATCTGGATTTTTCATTCAAGCCTTTTCAGATTCAGACCTTGGTGGATGTACTCTTGATAGGAAAAGCATAATTGGAGGATGTCAATTACAAGATGGGAAGTTGGTGAGTTGGCAGTCGAAGAAACAAACTTGTGTAGCTATTTCTACGGCTGAAGCTAAATACATTTATGTTGCTACTTGCACTTCTCAAATCGTTTGGATTCAAAGCCAATTACGTGATTATGCAATTAATATGAAAAAGATTCCTTTGTACTGTGATTCACAAAGTTCTATTCGCATTTGTCATAATCCAGTACAACATTCGAAAACAAAACACATTGCTCTTCGTTATCATTTTATAAAAGATCATGTGGAAGATGGTAACATTGAGGTTCATTTTGTGAATACTACTGATCAACTTGCTGATATTTTCACTAAACCACTTGATGAAAATCTTTTGTGAGAATTTTAGCAGGTTTGGGAATGTTAGATGCGAATTTAGTACCATGATCAAATACTCAAAATTAACGAAATGATGTTGGTGAAAAATGTGTCGATTCAGAGGCTTACTATCTTAACCATTCTGAGGTTACTATGCGTTAAGAGGCTTCGACACGCTTTGTTTTCGTATATTGAAACTAAAACTTTTCGCGTGTTTGGTACTATCATTTCTTTTCATTAGTTTAGAATTTGTTCATTGAAAAATTGAAAAATAAATTTTTTTTTTATTTCTTTGCATTAATTTTCGAAAAATCAAAAATATCAAAAATATTTTCTTTTGTTGCATGTTTTATTTCTCGAAAAATTCAAAATCACAAAAATAATGTTCTTATTGTTCAAAAATAGAAAATCGAAAAAGATTTTTGGTTACTTTGTTATTTTTTTTAGGTCTTTATGAACATTTTCACGACAATTCTTCAAAGGGTCATGCTTGTGTTTCTATAGGAATGTAATTCTCTTAAATCTTTGTACTAGTTAAGATGTCCCTAGAAGCATGCTGCTGCATGTTGACCCAAACCTCAACTGACTCTATGTGTTACAAAAGCCTTAATGAAATTTTCCATCCGAAAATTTCTTCCCAATTAGGCTTACATTCGTATTAGTCCAATGAGCTAACTTACTTTTCTTAAATGAGTTAAGAGTTATCTGTTTGGTCCATATATAACAGAGGTACATTCAAATCTTAACCAATCTTTTTCATCACAAAATATCTTAACACATTTCACACACAAAGACACATGTTCAAGAGGTCATTGATCAAACCAAAAACGAAACAGCCCAGCCTCCAATCCGAAACAGCCCAGCCTCCAATCTGAAAGGTCTGATCTTATCCACAAGTACTCACGAACAGTCTAAAAGTAACCGTTTGGTAACTTGGCCCTACTTTCAAGGCATTTTATCTGACATAGTTACAATAACGGCTACTGATGGGCGTTTCAAGGAATGATGTGATATACTTCTTAATGATAAATGGTACGCATTATTTTGGGCATACTTATAAAAGGAAAATCTTCTTTCCTTTTGACATCACGCGTTCAAAAATCCACAGAAGAACAAAAATCCCTAATTTTTCTAAAAAGCTTCCAATCAACTTGCCAATGGCTGCTGTTCAGAACTCCACCACTGAAGAAATTGCTTCTCAACCGCTGATGAAGATACAGAGCACAAACTATCAGGTTGAACCAATGTATCGTTGTATCCAGAAGATCTTACGATGTTGATTGTTGCCTTGAAACGATCTGTTCTAGCAACAGCTATGTTCAAATCTTTCGTAGTGCTAGTAGCATGGTTGTCTATAGCTGCATCCACTGGTTCATTCAATACAGGCACCGATGTACTTACCTTCAACTTGGTGAATGAGAAACTCATTCGTCTCACCAAGACGATGTTTTCACAGTTCTTGGAGCTTCCCAATTCACCACCCTTCTTCAAACCTACTAACCCTCAGATCATACATATGTTCAACGAGATGGGTCACCCACCACCACTCAAAAAGATAAGTGATTTCAAAAAGTCTGGGCTTCCCTGTATCTTGAATTTATTGTTTGGGATTTTCCTATGGTGTTTAACAGGCAGAAAAGTGGGTCTTAACAAGGGAGGACAACAAGTGTATGCAATGGTCA
Source organism: Lactuca sativa (assembly GCF_002870075.4). Classification (NCBI taxonomy): domain Eukaryota; kingdom Viridiplantae; phylum Streptophyta; class Magnoliopsida; order Asterales; family Asteraceae; genus Lactuca; species Lactuca sativa. Next base: position 171,331,061 of record NC_056624.2, on the reverse strand, counting down.
TGGGGTTATATTACGACTTGAGTGTGGCTTTTGCCACTCGGTTGTGGAAGGAATTCACGAAAAGGTTAGAAAGTACAAGTGTGGCTAAGGGAATTTCTTGTGCTAGATACTGGAGTTTAATATTGGAGAAAGTGTATGAGAAAGAGGGAATTCAAGTCCCTCAGGGTGAGGACACTGCTGCATTTACGAAGTATCAGTTCCCAAAGATAGTTACAGATGATGAGCAAATATTTACAAGTGTTGCACGTATTCCAGACGCAATGCTCAAGAAGGTGAACTCTACGCACAAGATTCTTGTAAAGTACTTGCAGAATGTAAACCCTGATGTGGAAATTGGGGTGTTACTTGAAGTCGAAGCAGGATCTTCCAAACCATCAAAGAAAACAAAGTCTGATGAGGAACCCGTAAAAGATGCAAAGACGGAATCTTTACCCAAGAATGTTGAAGGTGATGATAAGAAGGATGTAGAAGAGAATGAAGCTCAGCCTTCGAAGGAAGTTGTTCCTTCAAAATCAGGATTCCTTAAACGGATTTGCAACATATCATCTAAACGAACTTCATCTGATGACTCTCAGAGGGTTCGCAAGACTCAAGTTAGCAGTAAAGGAGTTGTCATTCGTGAAATTCCTGCTCCTGTTTCACCGTTATCCAAAAAGAGACGTGCTCATGATGTTGCAAAGCACATCGTAGAAAAACGGTACAAGCGAAAGCTTGTAATAAGAGATGATTCCTTGGACAACGAAGTTGTTCCTGATACTCCTATGGCTTCAACTTCTCCTATGGTAACTTCAACACCTATAATCTCTTCAGTTTTGAATTTTTCTACCATTTCTCCTACTACAACCATTCCACTCGAAATATTGGTAACCAAGTCATTTACTGAGGAGGTTCCTATTTCTAACATCGCTGTTAATGTACTGATACGGGGGCAAATGTTACAATGAGTGTCGACTTTTAACAGCCTATTATTCTTTCTTCTTCATTACCACCTATCACTTCAACTTCAATTGTTTCATTACCACCACCCATATCCACTTCTACTTCATATCCACAGTTTGAAACTATCCTTCAACAACCTATTACTACTCTTTTTCCATCACAATCCACAGACACACCCAAACCTCATTATGATGATGAAACCGAAGGAAGAGGTTTTGGAGGAACTTTCGACGAATTGCATTTCGATTCTGAAGAGGAGGAGATTCCTAATCATATGTTAATGTTAGGAAAACAGTTCAAAATCTTGAACAGGAAGTTAAACTCACTTCTTCAGTCCCAAGCTGATTCTAGAGCAAAACATTCGGTTTCGGGTATTGAAGTCGATGTAATGGTCAAAGCTGCTGAACGAAGACTTCTTAAAAAAATAGATCTTTCTGATCAAAATAGTGAGCTTCGTATCAAGACTCAAGCAAAGAACTTTGAAGGAGCCTTGAAGGATTCGCAGGTTGTTGCGAAGGAACGTCATATTCTCTTCGTACAAGACGTTAAAAAGGTTCAAGAAGATGTCAACTTGAAACTGGAAGAGTTGAAGAAAGAAGTCTCTCAGGAACTCAACAATATGAATTCTCAGTACAATTCACTTCCGGAGAAGGGTGATATAATTGCTGGACCAGTTACCAATTTTATCAAAACTTTTCAAGACACTATGCCGAAGTTTGACTCTAAAGCAACTGAAGACAACAATCAGTTTGCGAAATTACAAAATCGTCTTGTGGAGTTAAAAGTAGTTGTTTCGAAGCCTACTCCAACATTGTTCTTAACTCCTGAGTTCCTTACTCAGAAGCTGAATCTACTTGATCAAGTCATTCAGAAGGTTGTTGCTCCTATATCAAAATTTTCTCAGATGTTGCCAGAAAATGCCCCACCTGTTGTCACAGGGGTGCAAGGGGGAGAAACGAAGGTGAGCAAAGGAGTAAATGTGAATAGAAAGGGATAAGGGGAGAAGATAACAACTAGAGATTCGAAAGTTGTTGGAAAGATGTTTTCTACACAAATTCCTGTTTCAATTCCAATGAAGTCTGATAATATCTCAACAACTATCGTTACTACAAAACCGATTACAAAACCAAAAGGGATTGTGATTGGTTCAGCTACAGAAGGGGGTTGTTCAAGTTCTTTAAAACTGAATCCATATTTGAAAGATAAAGGGAAATGTGTGTTAGTCGAAAAATCTAAAGAAGAAAAGAAAGCAGAAGTTGAGGCTGAAATCGAACTTCAGAGACATATTCAAAGTATCATGAGGTTGAGGGAGAATGATCCACCTGGTATGGACAAAGGTGATCCCAAAAAGTTATATCCATATGAATCAATCGAATCGAGAGTTGCATTCAATCACATGCATGCTTTCGAAAAGAAACCAAGGAAAAGCTATTTGATTGCTAACACTGATTTTAGTTAGTTGGACTTTCCGATAAACGAAATGATGTTTATCACTGCTCAATACAAGGTTAGTGAGAAATTCAAAAACCCAGATGATTATACACACATGAAAATTCGTTTTCATGTTCTACTTGGAAAAGAGCAAGATGAAGTGTGGTCTCTGATCAAGATCAAGAAAGTAGTTGCCATTAAGAAGGATGTCTTGTTCGAAGACATGATACAAAAATTTAGGTATCATGTTGTTCGTGCAAACAATCAAGCAGTAGACTTCAGCATTGTAGACTTCCCTTTAATGAACTTGAATGATCTTATTCAAGTTGCATTACTTTTAAACGAAATGGAGGCATCACAACTCAAGGGTACAGACAAAGAAGTGTTCAGACTAGGTCTTGCTCACATTAAAATCTTCATTGACAATTATTATGATTGTCTTGCCCTGATTGACGAAGAGTTGGCTTCGAGTATGGATAGGAAAGTATCTGTTGCAATGGAACTTTCGAAAACACAAGCTGAGTTGAAAAAGTATGCAGATGGAGAGATTTGTTTGAAACCATTTGATTTAGTGTTTGATGGGAAGGACACTAAAGGGAAGGCTAAGAGGTTTCTCTTTCAAGTTACTGAGATCGAAAGATATACAACGTCACAATATACAAACTTTATAGTTTGTATGTGTTGGGTTTTGAGCATTCTAACACTTCCTAAGTGTACATGCAACCCTAAATACCTTGGATCTATGTTTTCTCTATTATACATGCAAATAAGAACTTCCAAGGTATTATCCTAATCTAGCATACAAAACAATGACTATAGCAAGATAGAATACATACCTCTTTGGAGAAGAAAGTCTTCATGAAGCTAGAGTGCCTAGTGCCCCAAGTGTGACACCTCAAATGGAATCACAATCATCAAAACACTTGGAATGACTTGAGAGAAAACCCACACTTCATGAAATCGGCTAGCCCTTCTAGTACACTCACTAGTGCCGATTTTGGTGAATAATATGATGCTTATATAGTGTTACAATTAGGGCAAACCCTAATTGTCATGACTTTCCATTTCCTTGGATCCATGGGTACAAATACACCATGGAGCATCCATGGACCATCCTATGGGTTTTAGCCCAACTTGATTATCCATGGAGCATTAGCCCACTATACAAGTATGGATGATTTACACAATCAACCCATATATTTAATTAGTCTTCTTTTGATCACTTAATTAATCCTAGATTAATTCTTGATCAATACTAATTAAATAATCTTATCATTCTTATTATTAATATACTAGAACTTATAATATATTAATAACCATAAGTGTCTTATTTCTCTCATCCAAGTGCATGATGGTATGCAACCCAAATGGACCATGCCGGGTCGGGTCAAGTCTTACCAAATATAGTTATGGACTTAGACATTAATCCAACAGTCTCCCACTTGGATAAGTCTAAAACTATTATTGCGTATGACTTCAGGAACCAACCGGCAATCGTAGCTCTCAAAAGCTTCTGTCGAACTCTGACCTTGTCGATGAACTCTGACCTTTGTCAATGACTTGTCCATTAGATAAGGGATCATATATTCCTCCATTCTAGATATCATATGGACTGAGACATGGATTATAATCATTCTCTCTGTCCATTTGTTGTTTCCCGATTTCCGATTTATGACAACTGACTAATTGAACAAATCAAATCAGTCCTGGCCCGGCCGAGCACTTCCATTTGTCATCATCAAATCATCGAGGGGCCCACAGATATCGCTTTTATCCCGAAGGTAAAAGGAATGGATAAACTTCGACTCATATGGCTTGTTCTACTACTTGTTGAGTCATACACAAAAGCACGTTTTATAGCACCGAGTTACCAAATGCGTTTTCGTGCAATCAATGTACTATCAACTCATAGTAACAACTCATATCTCTAGGTTTGAAGAATATAAGATATTATCGTCTCATGATCACTCGTGATAAAATCCATGAAGTGATTCCAATGAGCGCGGGTTGAATCCAATACTCAGAACTTATGAGCACTCATGATTGTTGTAGCCTTGTCCAACACCTTAGACCTCTACAACCCATCATGACAGTCTTAATTCATATCTACTTCCAACATATGACCGACTGTGGATAGTTTGAATAACTTAGTCATTCCGAAAGAATAACCCAGTTTATTCGGGAAGTCAAAACATGCAAAGTGAAACACAATAATAATTGAATCTAATATGGTATCAACCCTTTGAACATAAATAAAACACCTTTTATTTATCACCATATGATTACACATTATTCATTGTATACTGTTTCAGCTATCAACTTTATTCTTGAATTTAAAACAATAGTTGTCCCATGCTCCAAGCATGTACACTATGTTTTTTTCAAAACACTAGTCATACCACACACCAAGTATGCATACTATGTTTGTCTATGATCTTTGCTTTGTGAACTAGATCAATTGAACATAACTTCAATGATTCTCTTTTCACACTCCCAAATCCTTACTGCAAATGCAAGAATTCCAAATTCATGCCATTTACTGAAATCTGTTAGATTCTAAACTTATATGCATTGATCCTCTTGTAACGATTATGCACAAAGTCAGAAAGACTTGACAACAATCATTACAGAGTATTCCAAAGGAGATCAGCTCCTTGAAAACATCCTTCTTGCATTAAGTTTCCTAATCTTAAACAGATTGAAAATTCTAACTTTGAAACATTTCCAGATTCCATTTTGACTATCACTTCTGAACAAGAGTTGCCTCCTTACAGATTATGTCAATATGGTCCTTCCAGAATTATCACTATACTTCCAACTGTCCTTGAGCAACCAATCTTTGGTAAACCTTAGATTGTTCTCGACAATTGTTTAATCCTTTTAGTCATATCCAGTTCTAAACCTTTTTCCCTTCTTAATGCCCCAGGCATTTGGAAAATTTTAGAACGGATGATTATAGGACATGTAATCGATCCTATATCCGAAGCATATGGGACACGATTCATGATGTCTCACATAAAGACTAAACCAGTCTTTTGCTATAACATTTCCATTTCAATTTGCCAAGTTCTCATAATTCAGATTATGAAAAGGGATGCCGTAATCATAATCGAATTTTAGAACGCAAATAATGGACCCATATACAGAATTTCCTTATGTTGAGCCATTCCAACATGAAATTCATATATTTCCTTGACTAAATGATTAAAACCTCAAATCTAAACCTTATAGATTTGATATGAAGTATAATTTCCTCTCCCTTAATTATAGCAAAACAACTCTTTCCCAATTGAAACTTTTGTTTTCTATAATTAACATTGCTAGCTTGCAATACTTAACATAATTATCATGCTCCCACTAACATGATGATTATTAGCATAACACTTATGCTCCCACTAGCTTTGACATGTACTCAGAAATCAGCTGGACTTCTAGAAATCAATACTTTATTGACCAAAGTTCAGATTTCTGATGCTAGATTGTTTTGATAAAGTTGTATCAAAATCATACACCTTCCCTTAGATAGCACACTTGTGTGTCTAAACAATTATGAAGAGGTATGCCGTAATCATAATGGTTAGACCTTTTTGCCACTTCTCACAAGTCCAGGTTAGTGTGCCGGTTAACCACACGCGCTCCACTAACGACTTTGAGAATGCAAATATCACAATTGCTATCTGGCTAAAATCTACTTAGTGAAAGTGTTTCCTCACCATCATTTTCATGAATCGGAGAGAAACCTTATGACACTTAGATTTACTGGTGTATGTGTTCTTATCCATGTGAATTGTCAAAATCATAGTCATAAGACAAGGATAATGACAAATCCAAACTTATATGGATTGAACTCAATCTTAATTTCTTGCCACCTGGCAGCTCAAGGGCCTGCCATTGCTTCCAAGTTGTTGTGCAACAAATTGAGAACTCTAAGAACTCATATGCAACACCAACTTTAACTGGAATGGGCACAGACTATGTCAACACGATAGGTTATAAACCTCAAGTCGTGTGCTAGTGAAGAACTTCAGGTTTTACTCTTGATTAGTTCTTGAGACTTTCAAGACCTTTAAGACTCCCACTGTCCTCTTGACCTATAAGACTCCCTTGTCAAACATCCAAGAGATAGTGCGGATTCTAATCAAGAAAACACTTTACCCAATTGGCCTAAGTTGGTCTTTGTTTTATCCAAAACATCACAACTTACCAATTTCAAATGTACAAGAGTAGAAAACTTTTACTCTTACATTTGACAAGTGTTTTAACCTTCTTTTGAGACATGTCACTCAAATTACAATCTTGGAGTATGACTCTAAGACTTGTATTGGAACGAAGTATGACTCATCTTCTTGATTTAACCACTTCAACAATTCAAGATCCCTCTTCTTAGTCATAAGAATGCACTAAGATTTCCTTAGAGAACTAATTGTGCTATGGTTTCTTAATCATTAAGATGATCACAAAAACTGATACTAAAGTACTCTCCCATCTTTTCAGATTTGAGAAACTTTTATCCTTCTGCCTAAATTGATTCTTCTTATTCGCTCTGCCATACATTGGAACCTTTTCCAATGTCTCAGAGTTACACTTAAGCTTGTAAGTATAATCATATTTACTGAGCTTTAGTAAACTATGACGAATAGTCTTATCAATCTTTTGTGGTGGACTTAATCAGTGCACAAGAATGTGTACTCGATCCCTTAGTCCTTTACTTGACTCACACATCCATGTGGCCGAGTAATTAGTCTTAATTTTCCAAAACTTGAAAGTTCTCATTCATCATGCTATACAACTTGCATGACTCCAAGTTTCGGTCCAATTGAAACTTGGGTGATGAGAATCTTTCCTTATTTGGTAAATTTAGACATTACCACAAATGAAAGAATCAATTTCATATTTCCACTCTTCCTCTTAATGGAATTATATAAGCAACAAATTTTCCTCAAATGCCATTGTAAGGATATTTTAAAATAAATAAAATCAAAATTTTCCTTTTATTTTAAAACTTTGCGGAAAAACTTATCCTTACAATCCATATGAAAACTTGTTGTTATCTATTCCTTAAGCAATATCTCATAACTCCTAAGAAGTAGCTCAAGAATCCGATTTTTCAAACTATGCGATAGAAATCCATCTATGCGATCAGATTCAGCATATTCTTCCTTTAAGTTTCTTCACTTTTCTTTCATTCTTAAAACATCATCATGTGACCCAGTCACATCATGTATCAAGAATCTCAGAATAGAAACTTAACAGAGTTAGATAGTGGAATTTACCTGAAGTAGAGTCAAACTTATTGACTTTAACATCCTTAGGTAAATTTTGGCAGCTTCGCAACCAATGCCCCTTTCTTTGGCAATACAAACATATGGACCCTTTGATAATGGTACACAGGACTATCACAGACTTAGCTTTTCTCTTTACCATTTGGTCAACCGAGTTGACTATAGCCGATCCCTTTCCATTGGGAAGAGAATGCTTTACTGGATATCCAATGTCATCATTGTCAATGTCCATAAAGTTTTAGGAAGTTGATCTTAACAAATAGACAAGATCATTAAGGGTCTTGTCATAGTCTTTTTCATAGGTGTTCCAAAAGAACTCACTATGTGACTTAGAAAGTAGTTGAACCACCAACTTTCTCAAGACTTTGACACCCAACTCTCCCGGCTTGTCAATATGTGACTACATCTCCAAGATGTGACCACACCTAGACCTTGCCTTGCCTAATAGGGCCTGAGTGTCCTTAAACTTTTCAAGAACTTGTGGGTTAGGGAGAATAATTTGAAGAGGTGAAGAAGTATGATATCCATGGGACATCATCTTCATTAGGAAACCTTGTTTCAAGAGATTTGGGAAGATCATAAGTGTCTAAACCAGACATCTTTTGGGAGATATTCAAGATAGTTGATTTAAAGTCCTTAATATGACACCCAATATGAAATATTAAGGCTAGGACCCAACAAACTATTTTATAACTTAGAAGAGGTATGCCGTAATCCAAGCTATAAAATATTTGAAGGTAGGTGAATGACGATTCACCAATTTCCACCAAGATAAACGAAATGAACTATTAGGTTTTAATTGGTTTTTGAAACTCCTAGATCTTTGAGATTCATTGAACTGTTCAATGGCATGTTTCAATCTCGAGTGTGCCCTTCAGGTTTTGTGACTGGGATGCCGAGGATCACAAAACAAGGTGTGAAGTAACCATGCAAATCACTTGGTACCCTTAATAAATTACCCCTCAATCGATGTGCCGGTTAACCACACACGCTCCATCGATACTATGATAAATATTAAGTCACCCTTTACCTACCTTGTTAAGTCCAAGTTAGTGTGCCGGTTAACCACACACGCTCCACTAACGACTTAGACAAAGTGTAAAGTGCAATTTCATGGATTAGCACCTTATTTACATTTTTCCTAAGTAACTAAGATTGGGTATTCTTAAGAGTTTAGTTACTTAGTATTTTCATTAATACTTTTAATGAAGGGAGAATTATAGTCCTGTCAAACCCGTTCGGCTAACGACCCTCCACCGGTCAAGCAAGCGGTGGGTGAGAGTGGACACCCATTAAGTTGCCATTTTATAGGCAACAACCTTATACCCACCTTATAGACCGGCTTCGTGAATGAGGCGTACTAGCGGTAAGACTGACTTTACTCTTATACATATATATATTATTAACTTATAATATAATAAAGTATAAGGGTTGAATTTTAACTTTTAAAATTCTAAGGGCTAACTTGGAATTAAAGTATTCATACTTGAAAACTTTTCAAATTCCAAAACTTGAGGGCAAGTTTTGAAACTATTCAAAACTAATTAATTCCATAAGTTATGTGTTTAAAGTAGTTTTAATCCAAAAACTCTTCAAGTTCCATAACTTGAGGACAAGTTATGGAAGACTTTAAACTAATAAAAGAACTAACTTTTCCTTAATTTTATAACTTATGGATTTAATTATGGTTACACTTTTTTTTATTTTATTTTATTTTATTAAATGAAGAGACTCTTGGTCCTCCATAACTTGAGGACAAGTTATGGAGTCATAAAACCATTTAATTAGAACTAGACTCTTCATTTTGTAACCTTTGCCAATTTTTATGAGTTTTATGATTCTTAAATGTGACTTTTCATATAACTTGAGGACAAGTTACAAAAACACATTTTTGAATCAATTCTTAGATTAATTTGGATTAAAACCAACTATCACATAATTTTCATCATTAATCCAAATTCACTCATAAAACAAGACAACACAAAAAACTTTTGGTGATCCATAACTTATTCTTAAGTTATGTAATCCTTTAAAACATTAACACCAAATTTTGTAACTCCAAAAAAACTTTGAATCAATTTTTTTTTTTTAAAACCTTTTCAAATCCATAACTTATGGAGGTTTCAAAAAAAATAAAACTTTTTAGATCAAACTTTTAAAACTAATAAAATAATCATATTATTTTATCTTTTATTAAATTTGACCTAATTCAACTCATAAAGCAAATTATTCAAATTTTACAAATAATTAGTTTTTCACAAGAACAAGTAATTATCTTAAAATTTGACAAACTTCATGGTTTTTTTTTCCAACTTTGAAAATAAAATATTTGCATCAATATAACAGAAAACAACCCGTGGCTCTGATACCACTGTTGGGTTTTGAGCATTCTAACACTTCCTAAGTGTACATGCAACCCTAAATAGCTTGGATCTATGTTTTCTCTATTATACATGCAAATAAGAACTTCCAAGGTATTATCCTAATCTAGCATACAAAACAATGACTATAGCAAGATAGAATACATACCTCTTTGGAGAAGAAAGTCTTCATGAAGCTAGAGTGCCTAGTGCCCCAAGTGTGACACCTCAAATGGAATCACAATCATCAAAACACTTGGAATGACTTGAGAGAAAACCCACACTTCATGAAATCGGCTAGCCCTTCTAGTACACTCACTAGTGCCGATTTTGGTGAATAATATGATGCTTATATAGTGTTACAATTAGGGCAAACCCTAATTGTCATGACTTTCCATTTCCTTGGATCCATGGGTACAAATACACCATGGAGCATCCATGGACCATCCTATGGGTTTTAGCCCAACTTGATTATCCATGGAGCATTAGCCCACTATACAAGTATGGATGATTTACACAATCAACCCATATATTTAATTAGTCTTCTTTTGATCACTTAATTAATCCTAGATTAATTCTTGATCAATACTAATTAAATAATCTTATCATTCTTATTATTAATATACTAGAACTTATAATATATTAATAACCATAAGTGTCTTATTTCTCTCATCCAAGTGCATGATGGTATGCAACCCAAATGGACCATGCCGGGTCGGGTCAAGTCTTACCAAATATAGTTATGGACTTAGACATTAATCCAACAGTATGAACAATTGCACGAAAAACAATGATGGTGACAAGAAGGAGTTAAAGAAGGTTTTAACATGGTATTCAGAGATACGAAGGATGATGCACTTTGCTGCTCAGATTCTCACGAATTGAGTAGTTCAACTCGTTTACAAAGGGGGAGATTGTAAGGGTCAAAGTCTTGTAAATAGTCGAATTGTGTTTAGTCTATTTCGTATATAATGTATTTACTAAGTCTCTTTTTTTCGAAGCATAAGGGTTCCAGACTTAGTATTTTTTTTACTCTCGTGTTCCCTATAAATGGGGACTGAGCTTAGATTTAGACTTACGAGTTTTCCAGTTTTCGTAGTCTATGTTTTATAATCAAGCTTACTAAGAGTAACAGAAAACTTCAAAGTCTTATTTACTTTCTGAGTTCACTACATTGATTAATCTTGTTCTTAATCGATTTCTCGAAAACAATTCTTCTACAACCTGCCAATGTCCCACTGGACTGTTTAGATTAGTCTGTGGTCGTCACCTATACTCTGTTAGATGACTACATCGCAAACATCACAACTAAAATTCATGACATCTCCTAAGTTTTTATTGTTAAGGACCTATCCTAATCATTTTTTGTCTCTCATCACACATCACTACTCGATATATATATATATATATATATATATATATATATATATATATATATATACATAAGTGAGAAAATACTTACATAAATAAATCGAGTAAAATCATGTCATATAGGTTCATCCAACATATATTGCACATAATAGGCACACATAACATTTAGTTATCTAAATACTTCATATCTAGATGAAAGTAACTATGCACTCACTTGATAAAAGTGGATGTCTCGAGATTTGGGCAGAACTTTGCCTTGGTACTTTAGCTTTTCCTCTGACATGACCTAGCTTCATATTACTAAGTCTTAGTCTTATATTCTCGATGACCAATGATAGTCTAGATTTCTCACTAATCCCAATTTCTACATCGTGATCTATCAAGTAAGGAACAACCAAGTAGGATCATATCGAAGGTAGGATGCGTTTGGTATACATATTATACTGTTTGGATATCCCACTTTAAACATCTCACTAAATCCAGCCTAAACATCATCCTCGTAAGTAGATCAATCAGTAGAATGACTTGGAATCACTAATAAATCTTATTTATATATTAATAATATCAACTATGAATATAAATCTAAGTTACACTGAAAGAAATATGAGTGTAGCTTAACTTACAGAGATTTTTCTGACAAAAGTACAAAATTTACACTGGCATAACTCCGACCCGATAACTTTTAATTACCGGACTCCTATGGACCTTAGGACTTCGCTGGAACTAATCATTTTCTGTCTCTCAGCTCCTTTCTCTCATCACTGATCACTACTTGAGATATATATATATATATATATATATATATATATATATATATATATATATAAGTACAAAAGTACTTATATAATTAAATCGAGTAAAATCATGTCATATAGGTTTATCGAACACATATTGTAGATAATAGAAATTACTAATTTTAGCAAAAGGTACCACTATAATCATTTAAAGGTTTCATATTTGCAAACAAAAAAGTCTAGCATCTTTGAGGACTTTAAACAAATACTTGGTGTGCTTTGATTATCAACTACTTTTGGCCCTATTTAGATCAATTCAACCACACATAATCTATCAAAATTGAAACCAAAAGATCATTCTAAGCAGCATTAATTTTTAGACAACCAAGCGGAAGACATTTCAACAAAAAAAAAAGAACAACAAAATTCAGTAACAATTTGAAGCATTTTATTTCAGCAACAATTCTCACAACAAATCCGATTTCACTCTTTAAAAAAAATCTGATTTCATAAGGCAAACTCACAAAAAAAACCCTCAAAAATAAGATGAGGTTGTGACCTGGTGGGGGGAATGGTCGGAAAGAAGAATGCAGCGGAGGAAAGAGGGTGGCGACCTTGGGCTAACTCTAACGTCAGAATTGGAACAGGGGGAAGAAGACTGGGGCGGTTCTAGTCAGACAAAACATCTATTCTGGACTGCGGCGACAGAAAGATGAGACGAGATGTTGAAGAAGCCGGTGGAAGGAGGCGTTGATGGTGAGTGAGGCGTCGACGGCGAATGGTTATCTTGGAGGTGTTGGTTTTGAAAGAGATGAATCTAACTTGTTTTTTTTTTGTTTAGGTCAGGAGACTTATGAAGACCTTGGAAGACATTGGTCAATGTTTGTGCCAAGAAGACCTTGTGCAGATGTTTTTACGTCTGTACGTTTCCAAAAAACAAACACTCTGCGAGGAAATATGTATGTGCATGGTCTGCACAACGCAGACAAAAGCGGTCACGTAGATCTGCGGACAAAAAACAAACAACACCAAAGACTAATTGCATCGACGAAGGATTGTCGGCTACAACATCGCCTATGTGTGTGGCCTTTTGGAAACATTGATTTTCTCTCACTTCAATATGTCTAAATTTATATAGGGGTATAATTGTCAATTTACTGTCAAAATATGTGGATGGATCACAATTTACCATGACAGAACTAACTCCCTTCAAAAAACATTTATCATAAAGACACAAATTGATTTTGAAATTCCATATCATTATGTTTGGTTTAATCCGTTTGAACATCATAAAACATAAATTGTTGTGTATAAAGAAAAAATGTTGTGTACGAATCACTTCCTTATATAAAATCTCAAAAGGCAAAAACTAAAATATTGTGGTTGTTTCTTTCTATTTTCTCGTATTTAATTTAGTCTGACAAGTGTTATATCGGAGGATTATTTTGTAGAAAAGACATTATTTAGTCTTACAAATTGATCAATCTCAACATATTAATTAGGACTTGCTACTTGCGTGATTTTTTTTTCAAACGGGAACTACAAAAGCTCCCAAAGACAAATCAACATACGTCAAAACTCAAAAGAAGAGAAAGAAATTCTCAAATAATATTTTCTTTTTGCTCTTTTTACACTATAATACCTTTGAAATTGAAAAAGAAAAACATGACAGATTCTAAATAGAAATAAGGCTTTTTCGTAGTCTATTTCGAATAAAGCCCAAAATTGACAATATATGTTTCCAACTACAAAAATGCATGGCTATAAAGATTCTAACTTGCATGGCACCAAACAAGATATAATTAACTTTATACAACCGGATAAGCCTTCTTTATGCATACTTCTACGTTAAACAGCAAGTATCCAGAAGAAGGGATGGTTAGATAGTTCTTTTTGGGGGTATGTTCTTCCCACTTTGCCCACACCTCTGCTACACTCTCCATCGAGAAACATGCCTCCGAGCATCTTACACTAAGTTGATACACAAAAGCAGTCTTAAATAAATTTGATCCTAAGCAATCAACATGGAAAACCCTTCCATGTCCATGAATCTCATGGTTGAGAATGAAGATCACCCCTTCATTCCGTTCTTGAAGAATTACATACTTTTGACCTCTTCTGAGACAAGGATCAAAGGTGGTGTCAAAGGTGAAAGAAGTAGCAGAAGATGAATGATAGGTGCTGAAATGGTCGTAAAGATTCTGGGAAGAACTCGCATAGCCGCAGGATGAAAGGGGACAGAAACATACTGTATGGATACATACTTGTTCATGTTGAGCTTTCATGTGGTAAATCAATGACTCTCTGCATCCATACGCCTTGTTTTTACAGTCTACTGTGATTGATTCGATTACTTTCTCCATAGCTCGACAACGATTGAAGCCAATTGGGAAGTAGCATGAAGGACACTTGAGGTTCGATTTCCTGCAACACGGGGAGCATGCTATGTGCCCATTCTCACACTACAATGGCAGAAACATGTTATGATTAGTACAAGAGCATAGCAGTGTTCAGATATTCAAATTCGAAGAGGGAAAGTATTAATTAATTACCTGGTAGATTGGGGCGCACAATGGTTCCAGGCAGATCGGGCAATCGAGCAGGTCTGGATCGGTGAACACCACCGGAAGCGGCGATGCAACCAGGCTAGAACTCCTTAATCCGCCATCAGAATTTGATAGTCCTACCGGAGTAGAAGCATTAGCATGGTGATTCTGATGTTGCCACTCCGCTATACCGTCCGCCCCTTCATCATCTTCGATTCCAAAATAATGCTCCTCTTCATCCTCGCTTCCCGCCGGAGTCGCTTCTGAGCCCAAATCGGAATCTGATTCCAGCGGAATCACATCCTCCGCTTCATCCACCATACAAGACGGATAGACTCGTCGTGGCGCTCGCGGTGGCTGAACCGTCTGCGAACGCAGTGCAGATTCGACGAAGAACCGCGGCAAAGTATTATCTATTCTGCTGAAAATTGGAATCTCTGCCTCGTCTTGGTTGCCAGTAGACGCCATTGAAGCAGAAGCTTGAAGCCACCTGACGATGTTTTGATTTCTGTCGTCTGCCATTGATTTTTGCAATATAAAGTCAGATACAGTCGCAACTGCTGTGGAAAGCGGCAGTTTTTACTTTTAAACCTAAGATTAGAATAGATTTATAGCGAGATTTCTAGGGTTTTTTTGTGTTGAATCATTATATTATGATCTTGATTTGTTGCCATATATAAATACCAGAAAATCCAATGTTCAAGAAAAACGATATAACCGAATCCATGAGAATGAACCAAAAAGTACACATAAGCAGATTACATAAAAAGTTATTAACAAAGGGCATTTAGTTTAGGACCGGTCTTAACTCTTATATTCAAAGTGAAAGTCGAACTCTGCCAAGAGTTCCTGTCATCGTACGGATTTCAATAAACAAGATGTTTAAAAAATATTTCTTTTTATCAAATCTTATAAAATAAATATTTTAGAATTGAAATTTAATAGGTATATGCAAATAGTTAAAAAAAAAACATAAAAAGCTATTATATTGTTTTTTTTTTGTAAGTTACAAAAAGTATATATAAGCATATTAGATAAAAAAAAATGTTTTTTATAGCAAGTTATATAAACTATTTTTTTTTTTCGGTTTACTCGAATTTGTATGTTTTGTCTTTAAACGCATTCTCAACAAAAAAAAATTTCTTTATATCATTTTTTTGATGTCAAATTATCAGGCCAAAAAGCTTTAGGTCGTCAAATATGGTCCACTATACACCATAAATTTGCTTTATATATATATATATATATATATATATATATATATATATATATATATATATATATATATATATATATATATATATATATATATATATATATATATATACACACTAATCGTTTACCCGCGCAAAGCGACGGAATACAAATAGTTTTTGTATACCCGCGCAAAGCGATGGAAGACAAATAGTTTTTTTTTTTTTTTTCGAAAATTAGTTTTCGGCGGACAATGATTTGTTTCAATTCAGCGATTAGTTTGTTTTACGAAACATGTCATATTAAAAATAAGACACACTATGTTGACAAGTATCAAAAAACGCAATACGGCGAACAATGAATAATTTCTTTTTGCTGGTAACCTCTTCCATCGTTAGTCTGCCAATCACGTCCCTATCCCCGATGGGTTCGGGGAATCGAATCTCATCCCTTTAAAAATTAGGCATATCCCCATTTCTTTTTTCAACTTATATTATAAATATGTATTGCATATTACTTTTACTTATAGATTCAACTTTATTAGATAACTAGAAAGGTTACCCCCGTTACGCGGGGGCCAGAAGCTTTCAATATTGTTTCCGAATTGATAAATATGACAGACGTAGAAAGTGCAAGGATGAAAATCCCGGAGTTTGCCCCGGACCGTTTTTTCATGTTTTTATAAAAAAATGTAAAAGTTTTGACTGCTAGGATCAAAAGTTTTAAAACGGTTAAAGAATTAAAGGGGTAGGAAATAACAATTTTTTAGAAGAGGGATCAAAGTTGTCAAACCGTTAAAATTTTGTGGCCAAACTTTAAATATTAAAAGGTTTCTAAAAAGTGTAAAAATATTGATTGCAAGGACCAAAATGTCAAAATAGGTAAAGAATAAGGAGCAAAGTGCAGGGACCATTTCTGCCAAAAAATGTCAAGTTTACTATTCCTAAGCTTTATATATATATATATATATATATATATATATATATATATATATATATATATATATATATATATATATATATATATATATTAATTAAAGTTTTGACTACAAGGATCAAAAGTTTCAAAACGGTTAAAGAATTAAAGGGGTAGGAATTAGCGAATTTTTAGAAAAGGGATCAAAGTTATCAAACCATTAAAGTTTTGTAGCAAAACTTTAAATTTAAAAGGTTCCTAAAAAGTGTAAAAATATTGATTGGAAGGACCAAAAATGTCAAAATAGGTAAAGAATGAGGAGCAAAGTGTAGTGACCATTTCTGCCAAACCCTATCTCCATCACAATACATGTAAACAATATAAAAACTTGCATTTCTTGAATAAAAAGTTAGAAATCAAGAAACTTACAACATGTAAACAATATAAAAACTTGCATTTCTTGATGAAAAAGATAGAAATCAAGAAACTTACCATCACATGTCCGGTTGTCTTATTCAAAACAGGCACTGAAAAATATAAAAAGTAAAAAAAAAAAAAAAAAAAAAAAAAAAAACGTGAAGAAGAAGAAGATCTAATTCCAAATCGAGATCAAATACAAGAAATTGACACACACATTTATAAAGAAAAAGAGAGGGAGAGACCATCGGTTTTAGGGGCATTGAGGTGGGAGGTCGAACCAGGCACTCCGGAAGGAGAAAGTGAAGATCCACACACCTAAATTAGAAATTAAATGGAGAAGATGATGGTAAATTCCAGATTTGCTCTAAACATTTGGTCAACCAACAAAAAAGCGACAAATATAGATTAGGGGAATCTATTACCTGGACGAGAAAATGGAGAAGATGACGGCGATTTCCAGATCTGCTCAACATCTGGTCAAGAAACAAAAAGACCTGTCAGCACCGTTAAAGATGCATAGCATTGCTATCACATGGTGGTGGTGAAATTCCAATTATGGTGGTAGATGGTCGCGTTTAGGGTTTTTATGTGAAAGGGAGACGATGGAGAAGTTAGAAGAAGGATTCTAGCGGAAGCAGCCATAATCCAGAGACATTGGCCGAAATCTCAGTATCCAACATAGACTCGATCAAAGGAGGGACGGATCAATTCTTGTATGCATCAAATATGTGTACATTCAGTTACAAAATTTGGACTATTTTAAATATAATATTATTTTATTAATACTTACTTGTATTTTTAGTTTGATGGTTTGGACGTCTTAAAAAATTAAAATTATTATATTCCATCTATTTATAGAAATAGTGAGATTTGTTTTATAAGATAGTATATATATATATATATATATATATATATATATATATATATATATATATATATATATATATATATATATATATATATATATATATATATATATATATATATATATTGTCGAGAAAAACTCTAACCTTAAAGTTTGCTAATTAGAAGTTTATTGAAAAAGTTTGGTTGTGAAAAAGCTATTTATAGGTTGTTAAAATGTTGCAAAATTTTTATTTGAAAAGCTTTAAAAGAATTTTTATTTTGGATGCTTAAACTATTTCATTTTTCATACCGAATGTTGTTATTGTATGTTTTTTGTTGCCATTTTAGTCCATATCATATATGAAATGATTGTTTATTTTTATTTATTTATATTTCAATTTATAGTTATAAAAAATAAAATGGATGAACCCGAATCCACCACAACTCACTCCCATCTCATCCTCCTTAAACCTAGCATTGTTGTCTTTTGGGCCACTTTGTCTCCCTCCCTCACTAGAATAGGTAAATAACATTCCCAATCATTTATATTTGTTAACCGGGAAAATAACTCAGAAGAGTAACCAAATGATTATTTTGTTCATATTTAGTCCATTTTTGTTTTATACGCAATATATTATCAAACTTGTTGTTTGTTTTCACCATAACCCTTTTGACCGACTATCACTTGTGATAGCCGATCAAAAAGGTTATCGTGAACCCAAACAACAACTTAAATGGTATATTGCTTACAAACAAAAGTAAAGGGACAAATATGAACAAAATTAACAGTTGATTACATTCTGAGTCATTTTCTCTTTTTTACAACCTTTGTATTAATCTATCATGTACTATTCTTGATCTTTTTCATTAAAAAAAATCCCTTTCGTTGTGCTTGTTCACTGAAAACAATGGCATGCCATTTCTTACGTTATATTAATTTTGTGATGCTCATTCCCATTTTATTAATTTTGTTCTCTGGATCTTAGTTATACTAGTTGTGTGACCCGTATGTTATATGGGTTGGATAAAATAAAAAAAATTAAATATGAAGGTTTAAACAAAAATTTATTTTAATTTGAAATTTGAAATTTAAAATTTGAATTTAATAGGAAACATATTTAATAGTATATGAGTTGTAATATTGTATTTTAATGGTTAGTTTTAAATAAGACAATTATTAATTGAGGTGTAAATATGATCTGTTAATTAAAAAAAGATAAACAATGAGAAAATGACACACGGAAAAAATATTTATTCAAAAATACCAAAAAATGACATGTGTCCAAGTTAATGAGAGAGTCACATGTGGCAAAACTATTTTCATTTATTAGGGAGGATAAACATTGCCTCTTTTGTGAGTCGGTTTCTGAACCCAAAATCGAAACCGAAACAGATTTTATTGGTTTTTGAAATCCGAACCCAAAACTGATGATTTTGGTTTTGTTTCGGTTTTTCGATTTTCGGGTTCGATTTTTGCTAAACCCTAGGTTTTTTAGATTAAGATAATTGAAATTTAAAATAGAGAGCGAAGATTTATTTCCAGAATCGTATCTAGAACAATTGAATAATCACATTACGCGTTTAGAGGAGGAAATCAGCGAACGATAAAGACATGTTTTTATTCGTTCGATTGACTTAACCAAACAGACGAATAAATAAATAAACTACCCAGAAAGATAGCTATCTGTTGATTTTGTTTACATTTAGTCAATTTCATTTTTTGTATGCAATATACCATTTAACTTGTTGTTTGTGTTCATCATAATTTTTTTGACCGGCTATCATCTGTGATAGTCGGTCAAAACCATTATGGTGAAATTAAACAACAAGTTAGAAGATATATTGCACATAAAAAAAAAAGATCAAATATAAACAAAATCAACAAATGATTACCCGGTTATTTTTTCTTATTAATTTATAGAAGCATTACGTTCCCATTTTCTATTTACAAGCTTTGTTTCTTTTGAGGTCATTTTCTCTTGTTAATTTATAGAAGCATCATCACGTTCCCATTTTCTATTTACAAGCTTTGTTTCTTTTCAAATTCATGATAAGAGACTTGATGTAAATCCGTGATACTTTTAGGTAGTGTTTGTTTTTTGTCTGCAGATCTGCGTGGCTTCTTCCGTCTGTGTCGCGCAAACCACGCACAGACATTAGCCTTTGCAGACTGTTTGTTTTTTTGAAGACTGCAGACTTAATAATGTATGTGCGCCCTCTTCTTGACGCAGATGCGGACTAGAGTCTTCTAACATCTTCAGATATCTTCTAGCCTATATATATATATATATATATATATATATATATATATATATATATATATATATATATATATATATATATTTATTTATTTATTTATTTATTTATTTATTTTTTTAAGTTTTTTTTTAATTTATATTTTTTCTAACTTTATTAATGATAAACAATTTGAAAAAAAATTACAAAATTAAAAAACAAAAAACATTTGACGATACAAACATGATATTTTTGACAAATTTATAAATAAAATTTTATTACAATAATAGTTGTTGAAGTTGTTTATATGAATATGAAAAAAAATCATAATATATTCTTATTTTTTTTATCAAATTTTGTAAAACATTATTTAATACAGTATCGTCAGTTTCTCAAGAAAATATTTATGGTACATTTTTAATGGATTTAATTGAAAAATCAAAATTTATTTCCATCCATTTATGTATCAAATTCTTTGATCACTAATTATAATGTTTAGTTATAACTTTACAACCAAAGTTGTTGGTTTTTATCAAATATGTATGTTAATTAATACCATTTTTATTTTTATTTTTTTTACAATGATACATAAAAGTTGATTTGGATTCGTTAATTATTTATAACAAAGTCATAAAAATATTTAAAAAATCACTTTGAAGTTTAAAAATCATTTATTTAGATTTTAGTTTATTTTAGTAGTCCGCAGATGTTAAAAAAACAAACAGTTTTTTTTTCAGAGTGCAGACGTTTGATCCACATCTTCTACTGCAGAGGTCTACAGATGTGGTTCGCAGACTACAGACATTTTGCCTCAGAAAAAATAAATAACATCTTAGATTCATATCAAAAGGCTTGAAGTGGAACCCAAAATAGAATTTAAAGGGTATAAAGTAAAATATGACTAATTCGAGATGTCACAATTGTAGTAGATAAAAGTTCCACACCTCTTGAAAAAATAGGAGGACATAATATATCAAGATTTGATCCTTTTGACCATAAAAGTATTATTATTATTATTATTATTATTATTATTATTATTATTATTATTATTATTATTATTATTATTTTGACTATGCATAGGTTATAACGATAAAAGATTCGTAAAATGAAAAATGATTGAAAAATGAATGTCAAAAATCACAAACAATTTAATATTCTTTTAAAACTATTTTCTATATAACAATTAATTATATAACAAAAAAATATCATAAAACAATTACGAATTTTTAGATTTGTTCACTACCCTAATCTTTTTAACCTTCATTAAAGATGTCAAAGGAGAATCATTCATAGAAATATTTTTTTCAGCACGGATATTAAAACATAATCATTCATAAAGATAAGAGTGCAAGTTAAACCTAAATTAATATTCACATTTAAATACATATATTTATAAAATATGGTTAAACCATATTTTATACATGGCATGGGCTTGGAGAGTTTACATTGGGAGTGGATTAGACAACCTAGGAGGGGTAAGGAGACCTCTTCGTTGTTGGATTTAAGCAACAAAAATTTGTTTGTCACTCTCTCCGAGGTTTTTAGACATTTGGGTTTAGAATTGTAAGTCTTCTAGATTTTTCTCTATGCAATCTTAAAGAATGATCATGGCGGATACCGCAGGCACGTCTAGTAAGTTCATATAGGTGAATTGGATACCTCTAAAAATCAATTGCGTTGCTTAGAGGCTTTTTATGGATAGGATCTTTGTTTCTTTAAACCTTGTTGCTCGTGGTGTGCCCGTGACTTCAGATTTATGCCCCTTATGTGTTAGTGTTGTTGAAAGTGTCGATCATCTTTTTTTTTTTTTTTTTTATTTTTTTTTTTTATTGTGCCTTTGCGACCAAAGTGTGGAGATGGTTGCGCATCTGGACTGGTTTGTTCCCGTTCCTACCTAGATGTAGATCGGAGCTTCTTTATGGATTGAGGAATTTGAAGCCGGATAAAAAGGGGCTTAAGTTGAAATGGTCCTTGGTGTACATTCTGTTTTGGTCGATATAGAAGGCGCATAATGATTTGTTTTTCAAGAAGATTCGGGAGTACTCAATGAAACCAACAAGGACATTCAAATCAACTCTTTAGATGGATAAAATATAGATCTAAGTGTTTTTCATTTGATAAATTTGATTGATGTTGTAGTTCTATTTTTTCCAAGTTTATTTTGTAATGATTTAGCGTCTTGTTAGTTTGTTCTACTATATTCCGTCGTTCAAAAAAAAACATATAATTAACCATATTTTATGCATATATGTATTGAATTGTAAATATTGAATTAAGTTTAACAATTTGCAGCCTCAATACCTCTATGAATAATTTTCTTTTGAAGATACATGAGGTTGCTTGTTTCCTAATGGTTGGAGCCTTTATGGCATATATGAACCTATGAAGGACGGATTAAGAACCAAAGTGGTTATGTTGATAAAATTAAAGATAAAAGTGACACGATAACATATTTAATTGCTCTATTAGACGATATGCATAAAAGTAAACATAATATAACTATAAACTATCTTAATTATTAAAATATGAGTATAGTCAATAAGTTTATGTAATAAACTAATCGAAAATAAAATTTGGGTTTTATAGTTAATCCTTTTAGGAAATTTTCCATTTTCATGACAAAGAAATTCGTTTGTTCTTAAATTGGTTTGCCAGATTCTCCAAGAGCAGTACGTTCCCATCACTCTTCTCTTTCTCTCTCTCTGCAAATCCTCTCTTTCTCTCCCTAGGGTTTCTTCTTCTCTAAACCTTCAAAATTTGTCCCTCAATCCCTCATCTTCCGGGTATGGCCGGAATTCGGTTGCCTCCGGAAGATATTGACATCTCACAGGCGCGAGCCCTGTTAACCGCCGATCTGATCTCCGACGACGACCGTTCTATCGCGGCCGACTCTTGGTCCATCAAAAGTGACTATGGGAGTACCCTTGATGACGATCAACGTCACGCCGATGCATCCGAAGCACTAGCAGCGGCCAGATTTTGTGCTGCCTCTGATTATAGGTTAGGTTGCTTTCGAGTTTCATGAAATTCCGTATTATATGAAGTTAATCCGTTTTTCCACTGTTAGCAATTATACATTGAAGTCATGTCAGTTCGACCTTTTGGGTTTTTTTATCAGGCAAGTCGATGGTATTCGTTGAGGTAAAATTCAAAATAGCAGATAATAAGAATATGCGCGAATGTATTTGAATTTGTTTCTGTTTATATTAGGAATATGCTCAATTTGACCAAATTAACCAAGGTTAAGTGTTTATTAATCCAGAAAAGATGCATGATTAGTTGATAACTCTTGATATTGTATGATAAGATGTATCAGTATCTATCTCTGCTACCGAATCACATGAGCTTACTACCTAACATTCGTAATAGACATTCAAAACCACAGTTATCCCCCAATTTTGATGAACAGTTATCTGATTTCTGCGATCTCTGAACAGAAGAAACATCGATTACAATGTTGTATCACCAGAATGTTAACTATTCATATAACTCGTTAACTTTAAAACACCTTCAATAATGTGGTCTTTGATATGGTAGTTTCTGACTTTCTGCTGAGATATAATCTGCTTAAACACATATACTGCAATATGCTAATACTCTTTTTCTATGGAATGTAATGAAAGCTCTGACAAGGAAGAACCTGATGCTGAAACAATTACATCCATGCTGGGGTATCAAAGTTACTGGGATGCTACATATGCAGATGAATTGACAAATTTTCGTGAACATGGGGATGCTGGTGAAGTTTGGTATGCATATCTAGTTGACTATGACATATACCTTCTTTCACAAGATGCTTTTTTGTATAACTTTTTAAATTCTTTCTAAAGGTTTGGGGCAGATGTCATGGAAATGGTTGCTTCATGGACAAAAGGACTATGCGTTGACATTTCACAAAGACATTTACAAAATCACCATAATGATGATGACTCTGAGTCTATTAGTCAAGAGGATAAAGATTTAGCAGGATGGAGTGTTCTTGATGTTGGAACAGGCAATGGGATGCTTCTTCATGAGCTTGCTAAACAAGGGTACATTATAAATTATAAATTTATAATACATAAAACTTATTCCTCCTTATAATGTGATGAATGATGATGAATCTTTCTTTTTCTACATTTGATGTTGGTGTATATAGATTCTCTGATCTCACTGGAATAGATTATAGTGAAGGAGCAATTAACCTTGCTAGAAGCCTTGCTAATCGTGATGGATTTATTAGTATTAAACTATTGGTTGATGATGTTCTTGAAACAAAATTGGAGAAAAAGTTTGAGCTTGTTATGGACAAAGGAACCTTAGATGCTATTGGTCTTCATCAAGATGGACCCATCAAAAGGTATATAAATGAGAGAATCACAAAAGAACTTCAAAAAAGTTAAATTTTGTTTTGTTTAAATTACAGGATTATGTATTGGGAATCTATGTCAAGACTTGTAGCTCCTGGTGGACTATTGGTAAGTTACAATTTGCATTTGCTCATATTTAAGGTTTTTGATTTTTGAATTTGATGAATATAAATATATAATTTTGTTTAGGTGATTACATCGTGCAATAATACTAAAGAGGAATTGGTGCAAGAAGTGGAGAATTTTAATCAAAGAAAGATTGGGGAGGTGGAAGAAGAAGAAGAAGAAGAAGGAAAGGGGGGTTTATTTTGGTACTTGGATCATATTCGTTCATATCCAACTTTTATGTTTGGTGGATCGGTTGGGTCTCGTGTTGCAACTGTTGCATTTTGTGTTAGGTGAATGGGTTTGAATTCAGATGATATTATATGATATGATATGATGATAAAGTTAATGTAGAAACAAAATACTCTGTGTGGAATCTAACAAATACTTGATTGGCTTTTTGATATGTTTATTGTAAGTGGTTTCTTGAGATGCTTGTTAAGGACCTTGCAATACACCATGTAGAGGGCATACTATAATTTCAAATCAACATAATGTATGCCTTTTCATATGCTTG
Source organism: Lactuca sativa (assembly GCF_002870075.4). NCBI lineage: Eukaryota > Viridiplantae > Streptophyta > Magnoliopsida > Asterales > Asteraceae > Lactuca > Lactuca sativa. Next base: position 171,305,817 of record NC_056624.2, on the reverse strand, counting down.
TTTGTTTATATGCAACTTTTGTTTTGATCTTTTGGGTAAATTGGACATGAGTAAAGTCAAAACCAAATCCTATCTAATAAATAAAAAACTTTTTGCTACATATCATCTTTTCATTCATTTAGATATATGACATTTTTCTAAAATTTTTAAATTTTTTATTTTTCACTTGTCATTTTATTATATTATTTATTTTATTAAATTAAAATTTAACATTTAATATGTAAGGTATTTATTAGAAAGGGTTTATATATGTAATGTATTCAATACATTAAAGCCACATCAATTTTAATAATTCAAAAATTTTCTCATTTTTCTTATAAATTCAAAATTTTCAAATTGTTAAAATTTCATATTTATATATTTTTTTTAAAATAAACTCATGTAATACATGAGTCTCACACTAGTGTAAAATAAAACTTTAGTTGAGTTGTTGCGTAATATGGAAGCCACTAATTAGCCTTTGCGGTCAATTTCACTTGATTATTTTCCTTTTTTCAATGTGACTTCTCTATTCTAAACTTATTTTGAATTTCACCCATCTACCTCTCAAACACCTAGTGGTTTTGTTCATCCTTTGAAAGAGATTTGGAGAGCTTGGTGTGTTTGATCAAGGAGGGGCTGTAGATCTAGAGTTCTCCAATGGTTAACTTCAGCGCAAAGGTAAAAAACTCCTATCTTGACCTTTCCATTGTGAGATCTTAGTTTAGGGAGATTTTTAGGGTTTTCTCCCATCCATTGGCAATGAGTTATTTGAGCATATCATGAGGTTGAAACCTCAGATCTGGACTGTAGAAGGACTTGAGAAACCAAAGATCTAAGCTTTATTGAGCTAGAGTCTAGCTTTTGTGCATCTAGCCCTTGTGGGAGCATGTTTTGGCATTATGAGTCTTATATGCCATGTTTAAACGTAAAGCTTGCAGCTTTACGTGACAATCGACCCTTAGGATGGTAGATCTGGTGTTTGGAGTGATGAATCTACCTTAACTCGCCTGAATGAGGAATCTTATCGAAGGGACTCGCCGAGTCCATGGCCTGACTCGACGAGTCAGTAAGGGTTTGTCCCGAAGGGTTGATTGTGCGATAACTCGGCGAGTTGGGGGTCAACTCGACGATTTGAGCTGGACTTTTTGAGACTTCTGAGGATACGAGGGAACTCGACGAGTTGGGTCAAACATGGACTGTTAACTTGAGTTTGATTTCTGTTGACTTTGGGGTTTTGGTCAACATGAGTAATAGAGACCATGGAGGGGTAAAATGGTCTTTTATCCACTTCAAAGAGTTAGAGAGAGAAAGAATAGTCTTCAGTTATTTGAGTCGTGAAAAGAGTATTAACTAAAGATATTTATCCTTTGTGTTAGGCGGAGGCTAGTTCGAGATCCGAGCGCGAGGTTATTTGCTCACCTGCTTGCGAGGCGAGTCTTCTCACTATACTTTACCTAGAGTGGTAATTTTTGTGTGACCGGAGGGTCTTAAGTGTTTATTTGAGTTATGTTATATTATGTATCTTGTCTGTTTGATATATATGCTATATTATGTATTGATGAGACCAGACCGGAGGGTCCAACGAGCCATGAGACCGGAAGGTCCTCACTGATAGGGATGAAAGTGGGTCCAAACCCAGACCGGATGGACCCAAACCCGGAAAACCCGGAACCGGTTAACGGGATTTTGTAGAACCGGAAACCGGACAGGTATATAGGAACCGGTTCCGGGTACGATTCCGGGTAAAGTAGGTCTAGAACCGGAAAACCCGGAAACATCAAAGTGGGTAGGTTGGAACCGAATAAAGTGGGTTTAGAACCGGAAAACCCGAAAAAACCGGAATTTTTTGGTAATTACTTACTAATTAGTAGGTTGAACTTTGAAAATTTTCATATTTATATCCCCAACTTTGGGTGACTATAACTCATTAAATATGAAACCAAAATTAACAAAATTATAGTCTAAAATCATGTACAAACTCTAAAATACACTCTGGAAATAACCGCATGTCAATCCGACTTTAAACGAATGAGATTTTCATGTGTTAACATTATCACATAATACAAAGTACAAAAACAAATAGTTGAAAATTTTCATTTTTGATATCCCGACTTCGGAGGGCTGTAAATCATTGAATATTAAACCAAAAATGACAAAATTATAGTCTAAACTCATGTACAAACCGTAAACTACAAGTTGGAAAAAACCACATGTCAATCCGACTTCAAACGAATTAGATATGCATGTTTTAAAACTTTCACCAAATACAAAAAAACTGAAAAACTAAAAACTTCCAGCTTTGATATCTCGACTTTGGAGAACTGTAAGTCAATGAATATAATACTAAAAATGGAAAATTTATAGTTTAAAATCATGTACAAACTCTAAAATACATGTTGGAAAAAACCGCATGTCAATCGGAGTTGAAACGGATGAGATATGCATCTTTTAAATGTTTCACAAATACCGGTTCCAGCCCTAAAAGTGGTTCCGGTTCCAAACATCGGTTCCGGTTTTTAGACCCGGTTTACCCGGACCCGATGGACCCAAACCCGGATTACCCGGAACCCGAATAAAGCGAATTTTTAAACCCGGAACCGGAACTGGTTCTATATATTCCGGTTCTAACGGTTCCGGTTCCGGTCCGGTTTTTCGGTTCTAAATCCCATCTCTACTCACTGAGACCGGACCGGAGGGTCCAACGAGCAGTGAGACTAGAGGGTCCTCACAGAGACCGGGCCAGAGGGTCCAACGAGCCATGGGACTAGAGGGTCCCACTGAGACACATTGACCGGAGGGTTATACAGAGCTATAGCCTCGAGTGGCTAATTATTTTGTGCATGGTATTTTGGGGAACTCACTAAGCTTCGTGCTTACCGTGTTATGTGTTATGTGTTTCAGGTTTTCTCAAGATCGCGAGAAAGTACCGGCTTGATTGTACACACCAGTGGGAAAGTTATGTTATGAAGATCCTGGATTTTAATCAAACAATTATGGAGTTGCGATTTGTTAATTAAATAAATGAGATTTTTGTGAAATGTGTTATGGGAATTGTGCGATTTTAAATCAAAAAATTTATTTGAAAATTTACGGTGTTACATTTATGATCATAATAAAAGACTTACAGTACCTTGAATTTGATCGATTATTTTCTTCTTTTGGTATAAAAGTGTTTTCTGTGATTAAGTTGCTAAGATTGGAATAGGCAATTAAGGTGTTATATATTTTTGACTTTATGGTTGTTGATTTAACATTTCATTGATTTTGTGTTGGTTTGGTTGGTTGCACGCTTAACTCGTATTTCCTAATTTCCATTTCATTTTTAGGTATTTAACAATTTGCAGTTGGATATAACTTTTGGTACTTATATTTACAGTTGAAATTAGTTTAGCTTCTTTGCAAGGAGGTTGGTGCTTCTAAGTACAGGTAAAAGTTCTTCATTTTGGAGATATAAACTTTATTTTTGGTTTTTGGTTCTTGCAAAAGTTGTGACTTTTGCTTATTTGAGGATTTGATGATGTGATTTGGTACATTAATTGTAGCACCTGGTTCCTGGTACGTGAAATTTATCTAAGTATTTGTCATTTTTAGCATTGGACTCGGCGAGTTGTAGGTCCGACTCGCCGAGTAGGGACGCGGTCCGGGGGTACGTTTAAGTTGGCGACTCGGCGAGTCCATATTCTGGACTCGGCGAGTCACCGCTGTCTATTGAAACCCTAAATTTCAAGGGTTTACACCCTATTTAAACCCTCATTTCCACCCTAAGCTCGCCCCCATTCACTCTCAGAGCTCCCATCATCATTTTACCCTCATTCCTTGTGAGATTAAAGTGTTTTTGTGTGTTCTTGAAGTTTTTGGAGGAGAAAGAAGAGTAGATCAAGAAGAGGAGAAGGAGACCAAGCATTTTTGTGTCATCTCAACGTTTTCCTTGAGGTATAGTTCGTTTCCCCTCTGTTTTCAAGCTTGTAGTCCCTAATAGCTTCATGAAAGTCCTTTTTGAGCCATTCTTCAAGCTTGTTTGTGCTTGGTGAGTTGTAATAAGTTGTTAGCCTTTAGATCTAGGCATGATTTAGTCCCTGGAGCTTGGATCTACTACCTTTATGGAGTCTTATTGCATGAAAGTCCTAGATCTACCCCTTTTGGTGCACTTTGAGCCCTAAAACCTTCATTGGTGATTATCTACACGTAAAGTTGGAAACTTTACGTGTAAACCAGGCCCTAGGAACCCAGATCTATGAATGGCATGGACTGGATTCGAACAAAATTGCGTGTATAGTTTTTGCATGAGGCAAACTCGGCGAGTCGTTCATCTGACTCGGCGAGTCGGGTCGTGAGTCCCCTGGGTTGTTCCCCTTTTTGTGTTGCGAGTTGGAGTGGTGGGTCATAGGGTATGAATCAGTAGGTCGGAAGCCAGGCTCACTCATGAAGTCACTCGGCGAGTCAATGCCATGACTCGGCGAGTTCATGGCAATCTTCTTGTCTCAAGAACAACTCGGCGAGTAGGATGAAGGACTATTGGCCGTGGGTATAGAAGGAAAACTCTTCGAGTCTACGCATAACTCGACGAGTAGAGACGGACTTATGGTCAGGCTAAGGGAAAGGGACTCGACGAGTTGGCTAGCCAACTCGGCGAGTCTGGTCAACTAGCAGTTGACTGTGACTTGACTCTTGATTTGAAAGGGTAAATGGTCAATTTACCCTGAAATCAGTTAGCAGTATTTGACTAAGGGTTTTGTGGGAATTATAGCCGGAAGATCTCCGGAGCGGCAGTAGCAGCAGACAGTCGGTTCCCACTGATAGGTTTTGGTCCTAAGAACATCCTATGTGCTCATACAAACCCTAATGCTTGGATCTAGGTTTCTCTATTGTACATGCATGGTATCCAAGACTATAAACCCTAATTCTAGCATACAAGTAATCATATTAACATACGAATGGATTTAAGATATTACCTTGATTGTTATGTAGCAATAACAATCCAATTCCTCCTTGTATTGACTTTAGAAAGCTTAGAGTCACAAGTGTCACTCCTCTAATGGTTCACAAACACCATAAGCAAGAGGATGAAGAGGAGAGAGGATGGAGGCTACCCAAAACGTGTTCTAACCCTAGAAGGAGTCATGTCCACGTTTTTGGTCCTTAAGGGATCTATATATAGTGAGGCTATTAGGGTTATCTAACAAGGTAACCCTAATTTGGATGCTTAAGCCCTAAGCAACCCATAGAATCCCCATAGAATCCGTCCACTCCTTAATATAAGGCAATCCATGGCCCAATTGCAATTATCTTATAATTACAATTCCAGTCCCTTAAGTTTAATTAATCTCTTTTAGTCACAAAACTAATTACTAATTAATTCTTGACTAATATTAATTAAACAATATGATTTCTCCTTTAATATATTATTCTCATAATATATTAATAAATCATATTTAATCATTTGTCTCCATAATTCATCCTATCAAGTTGCTTTGGTGAAGGCAACCCAAAAGGACCATGCACCATCTGGTCAAGTACATACCAAAATAGTTATGGACTTAGACACTAATCCAACGGTCTCCCACTTGGATAAGTCTAATAACTATTCTGCGTATGACTTCAGATCCTGATCTGCAATCGTAACTTTCCAAAGCCGCTGTCATCTCTGATCCTATCAGATACGCGTGTCCTTTAGATAAGGGATCATATATTCCTCCATTCTAGATATCATATGAGATATGATTTCAAATCATTCTCTTTGTACTATATCTCGATTCCCGATTTATGACGACTGACTAATTAAACAAATCAAATTAGCCCTTGCCCGGCCGAGCATTTACATTTGTCATCACTAAATCATCGAGGGGCCCAAAGATATCGCTTTTATCCTACTTTGGATAAAAGGAACGGATAAACTTTGATTCAATTCTCGCTTGCACTTACTCACCGAATCACACACAACAATATGTTTTATAACACCAAGTTACTGGTGCGTTTACATATTATCAATGTGCAACCGATTTGCAAGATACAACTCACACATCTCGGTTTCAAGAATATAAGATATTATCGTCTCACCAATAACTCGTGATACAATTCATGGAGTGATCCAAGTGAGCGTGGGTTTAATCCAATGCTCAAATCATATTCATAAGCACTCATGAACGTTGCAGCAAACATTTGCTTATGTCTAATGCTCTTTAGACAATCCACACACCAATTCCCGACAGTCTTTATTCATACCTACTTCCAACGTATGAATGACTGTGGCCCGTTCGAATAATTTAACTGTTCTTAACCAATTAAATTATTCAGGAAGTCAAAACATGCAAATGTGAAACACAAGAATAATACTAATCCCATATGGCCTCAAACCTTTGAGTATAAATAAAACACCTTTTATTTATCACCATATCGATTACTCATTATTTGTTGTTTCAGGTAATCAACTTCTTACTTGAATTACAACACTTGTCCCATGCTCCTAGCATGCACACAATGTTTACCTATGGTTCTTACTTTGTGAAATAGACCAAATTGAGCACATTTCCAATCATTCTCATTTCACAACTCCAAATCCCTTTTCCATAAGTGAAAGAATATCAAATTTTTGCTACTTATAGAATATGCTAGATTCTAACATTCTATGCAACTTATCCTTTCGTAATGTCACTGCACCAAAGTCACAAAGACTATTGCCAATGATATTACAAAGTCTTCTATCGGATATTGTTACAAGACAATTCCTTAGATATGATGTCTCTCACTCAAAGTACATTCCTTTGAACATCCTTTTGCATAAAGGTTTCTAATCTAGTCATAGATTTTTCAATATTCAATTTCTAATATGGATACATTTCCATATTTTCTATATGACAAATTATTCTTAATAGAATCTTATCTATTCATAATAATGTCGATATGGTCCATCCAATATGGAAACATTTCCATATTTTCCATATGACCACTTATTCTTAATAGAATCTTTTCTATTCATAATAATGTCGATATGGTCCATCCAATACCATGCTTCCAACTACTCACAAGCAACCAATCCTCGTCGAACTTTGGATTGTCCTTTGATAGTTGTTTAATTATTTTAGTCAAAACCGATTCTAGTCCATTTTTCCTCTAAATGCGCTAGACATTTGGAAAATTTTAGAATGGTCAAATATTAAAGCATTTGCAATCGATCCTATACCCGAAGCGTATGGGACACGACGCATGATGTTTTATTTGCTATGTTCTCAAAATTCGAATTGTGAAGAGGAATGCCGTAATCATAATCGAAATTTTAAGAACACACTATGTACCTTTGACTAAATTTATTAACATTTCTCAACCTAAGCCTTTAGATTTGAAATGAAGCATAATATTCTCTCCCTTAATTATAGCAAAACAACTATTCCATCCTTACAACTTTGCAAAGAATGACTCTTGTTTTCTATAATTAATATTGCCAACTTGCAATACTTTCTTTAATAATCATACAATCATAACATTTATGCTCCCCCTATCATGATGATTATTATAAACATAACACTTATGCTCCCACTAGCTTTGACATGTATTCATAAACATCTTAACTTTCAGAAAAACAATACCTATTGAATTTCTTAAGTCCATGTTTCTAATACTTAATGCTTTGATAATCTTTTATCAAGGCTTCTTGAATTCATACACCTTTGCCTTAGATAGTTCATATGTGTGTCTAAACAATTGCCAAACCTCACAATTCAAATTATGGAAAGGGATACCGTAACCATAATTGAATTCGAGAATGCAATTTTACAATCACTATCTTTTTAAAATCTTTCTTAGTAAAAGCATTTCCTCACAATCATTTTCATAAAGGAGGAAATCTTATGACACTTAGATTTAAACGGTGTATGTGTTCCTATCCATGTGAATTTGTTAAAACCAAAGTTTACGACAAATTCAAACTCATATGGACCGAACTTCCTTAATCTTGATTTCTTGCCTTATGGTAGCACAACTGCCCACCATGTCTTTCAAGTAGTTAAGCAGCTCACCTTTTGCTATCAATGTACCTTTCATTGATTAAGGTGCTTTGCCTTTTATGCGTTCAAAATGAGAACTCATAGAACTCACATGCATAATTAACTCAATTGGAACAGCATAGAAACAAAATAATGTCAACACGATAGGTTGTAAACCTCAAATCGTGTGCTAGTGATGATCGATAAGGTTTATTTGATTTGTTCTTGAAACCTTTCAAGACAATTAAGACTCCCACTGACTCCTTGACCTATAATATTCTCTTGTCAATAACCATTTCTTGACAAACAAATATTCAACACTTCATAAATTGGTCCTAGTTGGTCTTTGTCCTATCCAAGACATCACAACCTTCCAGATTTGATGAATGTTACTTGTCACTCATTGTCACAATCTTAACTCTAAGACTTGTCTTGGAACGAAGTATGATTGACTTCTTAATTTAACCATTTCTTCGATTCTTGATTCCTCTTCTTAGACATACAATTGTACTAAGATTCACTTAGATGATCAATTGAGATATGGTTCTTAATCATTAAGACCTATCATAAAGCATAAAAGGTACTCTCCCTTCTTCTTAGAATGGAGAAACTTTTATCTTTCTACCTACTTGATTCTTCTTATTCGTTCTGCTATTGATTTAAACTTTTTCAATCAATTCATAATTACACTTAATCTTATAAGTATAATCATATTTACTAAACCTTTAGTAAATCATGACGAATATCTTTGTTACTCTTATGGTGGACTTGATCAACACGCAACTTTGTGTATTCGATCTCCAAGTCCTTCACTTGACACTTTGTCAATGAATTAGTCTAATTTCTAAATATAAAATTTCTCATTCATCGTGCAACCAAGTTGGATGATTCCACGTTTCTGTCTAATTGAAACTTGGGCGATGAGAAACTCTCCCTATTTGGTAAATTCTCGACTTTCCATAAATAACATAATAAGAACCAAATCCATTATTGCTAATAATAGAAACATTTTAACATCAATTTTTCATACACGCCATTGTAAGGATAATTAAATAATATAAAATCAAAATTTATTTTATTGCGGAAAAATTTGTCCTTACAACATAATTCATTGAAAAACTATGCTAATACATATTTCTTAGCAATCTAATTCTAACTCTAAGTAGTAGCTCAAGAATCTAATCTTCAAGTAATGCGATCGAAATCCATTTCTTCACGGTTAGATTCTGCTCACTTCTTCCCTTAAGCTTCCTTTCTTTTCTTCGATCCTACAAAACATCAATTGTAATCTTATCACATTATGTATTAAGAATCTAGAATGAAGCTTAAAAGAGTTAGTCAATGGATTTTACCTAAAGCAAAGCCATACGTTTTGACTCTCCCATCTCTTAGATCTCTTAGGTAAATGGGGCAACTTCGTCTCCAATGCCCCTTCTCTTGGCAATAAAAGCAAATTGACTCTTTTGGAACAGGACATGGAACTACTTCAGACATTGCCTTTCTCTTATGATCAAACTTTTCGATCATAGCATGTCTTTCGTTGCCATTGTCTATATCCATAGGGGTCTTGAAGGCATATTCACCAATCAACTTTGCTTTTCTATTGCGCCAAACCATTGCTGATTCAGCAACAATAAGCATATAGGTGAGATCTATAAGGGTCACGTCACGGTTCATCATATAGTACTCTCTTACAAACTCACTGTATGAGTTAGGAAGTGACTAAAGAACCCAATAAACAGCCATTTCCTCATAGACAACGGATCCCAACATTCTTATCCCATCAATGTGTGACTTCATCCCTAGGACATGTGCACACACCGACTTTCTTTCTTTATGTTTACTTGCCAAAAGGGCTTGAGTGAGTTTGAACTTTTCAAGTCTTCGAACTTGTGGGTTAGGGAGAATAACTGGAGGAGGTGGAGGAAGTGAAGCATGATCTCTCGTTCCTCGATCGAATCGTGGAATATCATCTTCATGTGGAAAGCTTGTTCCACGGGATTTGGGAAGACCATAGTTGTCGAACTTTGACATCTACAAAACGGGAGAAAAAAACGAATTCAAGTTAGTTGATTGATTGAGTCCGTAGTAAATCACCCAAATGAGATACTAAGGCTAGACCCAACACAATATTCCACAACTCGGGAGAGGGATGTCGTAACCCTAATTGTAGAATATTTGAAGGTAAGTGAATGACGATTCACTAATTTCCACCATGAAAAACAAAAAAGAAATTTAAGTTTTAAATCTATGAAAACTCCTAGATCCTATGAGATTCATTGAACGTTTCAATGGCATGTTTAAATCTCTATATTCCCCTCTTGTTTGTGACTGGGATGCCGAGGATCACAAAGCGGGTGTGAATAACCATGCAAACTTACATGGTGCCCTCACATGTTACAGTCACCTATTCGATGTGCCGGTAAACCACACACGCTCCACCGAACTATGACAAACATTGAGTCACCCTTTGCTACCTTTGCTTAGAACCATTTAGTGTGCCGGTAAACCACACACGCTCCACTAACGTCTTCGCAAGGGCACAAAGTGTAATTTCATGGAATTGCATCAATTCACTTTTGCCTAAGTAACTAAGATTGGGAATTTGTAAAACATTTAGTTACTTTTGTACTTCAATATACTTATAATGGAAGGTTTCGTCCTATCCTTACCGTTCGGCTAACGACCCTCCACTAGTCAAGAGTGCGGTGGGTAAGTGTGGATACCCATTCAATCGCCATTTTATAGGCAATTTCCTTAAACACCCCTTATAGACCAGCTTCGTGAATGAGGCCTACTAACGGTAAGACTGACTTTTACTCATACATACATACATACATACATATATATATATATATATATATATATATATATATATATATATATATATATATATAATGTTAGACTTTTAATGTTATATATATAGTATAGGGTGTATTTTACACTTTTAAAAATACTAGGTGGTCTAATTTAACCATTATACTTTTAATTCAATTAAATTGTAAACCTAAACTTTATGGATTTATTAAACCTCTTTTAATTATACACCTTAATTAATTAATAAAACCATAAGGGTGTGATATGAACTTTTCAAAACAATATTAGGGTTTTAGAATTTAACATTCCTAAATTAAACTTTTAATCAACTTTTAAATTCCAAAACTTGAGGGCAAGTTTTGAAACATTTCAAAAACTTAGGGTTTAGAATTTAAATATACATCAAAATTAAACTATTAATCAAAATTTAAATTCCAAAACCTGAGTGCAAGTTTTGAAACCTTTTTCAAAACATTAGGGTTTTAACTATTTAAATTTCAAAACAACAAAACTTTTGGGTTCAAATTTAAACTATAAAACCTAAAGGGGAAAATATGAAACATTTCATAACACAAGGATCAAATAACAAATAATCTAAATTAACAATTAATCACATAATTATCCATATTTGATTTATTTAATGATTTCTTGCAAAACAATTTACCAATTTAATCAAAATAATTAATCAATTATCACATAAGGAAACAAATATTTTATTAATTGATAAATATCTTCAATTAGATCAAGAATATACTCATATATATCAAAAAATCGGATTTATATTGATCTAATATGATAAGGCAACTATCCTTAAGCAAAAACAGCAAGAAATCGCGAAGATTACTCCATCTGACGAGTTGACTCGTCGAGTCAAGCATGGACTCGGCGGGTTCATCTATGCACTCGGCGAGTCCAGCCTCCAAAAACACAAAAATCAAAATTTTCAATCATACAAAGAATCAATACAATAGAAACCAATCTAGGCTCTGATACCACTGATGGGTTTTGTTCCTAAGAACATCCTATGTGCGCATACAAACCCTAATGCTTGGATCTAGGTTTCTCTATTGTACATGCATGTTATCCAAGGCTATAAACCCTAATTCTAGCATACAATTAATCATATTAACATAAGAATGGGTTTAAGATATTACCTTGATTGTTATGTAGCAATAACAATCCAATTCCTCCTTGTATTGACTTTAGAAAGCTTAGAGTCACAAGTGTCACTCCTCTAATGGTTCACAAACACCATAAGCAAGAGGATGAAGAGGAGAGAGGATGGAGGCTGCCCAAAACATGTTCTAACCCTAGAAGGAGTCATGTCCACGTTTTTGGTCCTTAAGGGATCTATATATAGTGAGGCTATTAGGGTTATCTAACAAGAAAACCCTAATTTGGATGCTTAAGCCCTAAGCAACCCATAGATCCCTTTCCTTAAGGCCTTGGACGATTTCATATGGGCTTCCCCATAGAATCAGTCCACTCCTTAATATAAGGCAATCCATGGCCCAATTGCAATTATCTTATAATTACAATTCCAGTCCTTTAAGTTTAATTAATCTCTTTTAGTCACAAAACTAATTACTAATTAATTCTTGACTAATATTAATTAAACAATATGATTTCTCCTTTAATATATTATTCTCATAATATATTAATAAATCATATTTAATCCTTTCTCTCCATAATTCATCCTATCAAGTTGCTTTGGTGAAGGCAACCCAAAAGGACCATGCACCATCGGGTCAAGTACATACCAAAATAGTTATGGACTTAGACACTAATCCAACACCCACGCAGATCGACAGTTACTTTGAGGTGAGTTTCCTTTCGGTAGGAACGGGTCTAAGGCACCAAGGCCGGCCCGTGTAGACAAGATGTTGGTACTAGAGTGTCGGCCAAGCCCGTATCTCTTGATTGAGTTGATTATGATATATGCTTGTATGATAGAGTTGTCTATACTTGTTGTCTGTGTGATACTTGTATATTATGGGTTAGCGGTTGAGTGTGGGCAAGGCCCGTATCTCTCCGAGAGTGGAGTGTAGGCGTGGCCCGTACCTCCCAGATAGTGTAGCGTGGGCGAGGCCCGTATCCCTCGGCTAGCGGAGTGTGGGCAAGGCCCGTATCTCCTAGCTGTATATTGTATGCTTGTATGGTATGAGGTATTATGGGTGAACTCACTAAGCTTCATGCTTACAGTTTTCAGTTTTGGTTTCAGGTACCTATTCGTCGAAGGGGAAGGAGCTGGCGCGGTAGCGGTACATCACACACACACCTGCTTATTTTCCGCATTATGACATCTACCTGGGATATTGTACTCTGACATTTTGTGATTATCACAATGTTTTCCGACATGCAACATCTTTGTGAAATGAAATGGTTGTTGAATTTCTAAATGCTTGTTAAGTACATGTTTAAAAACGAAATTTTTTGGCTCGTATTTTCGGGACGTTACAAGTTGCTATCAGAGCCCTGGTTTGGGGATTCGAACACACCTTCGGGGGTGTTTGAACTCAAATCGAGGGATCAAAAGATTTTGGAAAAAGAAAATGTTTTCTAAAAGCTAGTAAAGGGTTCTAAGAAAGAACGAAGTGGGTGATGTGCGCGATCGGCCAAGCTCAAGTAAGTATTCCCCAAAGTACCCATACAAGTTTATGTTTCAGTAGAACATCATGCTTGAATAGGACTAAGGATCTAGGAGTGATGCCTTATGTACCTGCTTTATGTGCTTCAGTGTGTGAAAAGTTGCATGCTAGAATTGAGTAGACAATATTAGGATGGCGTGTTTAGGTTATGCCTGATAGTGCGAGTTTAGCATTGTATGCTAGTTCAGTTTCTCTCTAAGAGGATAGAGTTGCTTGAGATTGTTTCCTTTATGTCCAAATGTTGTTTTGCTTTGTGCTATGTGGGCTTTGAAGTGATGGGAGTTAGCTGTTAGGTGAATACGATAAAGTCACATGTGATCAGGGTTGAATAATCTCAGAGTGTTGGATTTGACGCTATTGTGTAGCTCTTGTTTGAGTCCTAACCGTGGTAGGGATGAGTCCCTTACTCGAAGGATTATCCGAGCCTAGTCACATGTGATTGTATTCAGGTAATGGCTAATTGGCATCACCAAGAGGCCTTCAGCAGTTGAGGACTAGGTTGGGTGAAGTCAGAGGTTTCCTAAGGTAAGCCTAGGATAGGAGTAGCAAAGATCAGCGGTAGTGAAAGGGACCTGGTGGAGTCAAGGCAGTCCTTGGAGAAGGTATGATCAAGGAAGGGATATTGGGTTGATCAAGGAAGGGATATTGGAGTTGATGGAGGATCGCCTCCGGGCATTCAGGAGCGACATGGCATCTGGCCAGTCGGGATCTCGCACACTGTCCTTCAAGGACTTTCGGGGCAGTGGTGCGCCGGATTTTCACGGGGCGAAGGACCCCATAGCTGTCAGACGATGGATTGCCAACATTGAGTCTGCACAGATGATTAGCTTCTGCCCTGAGGGGTCGAAGGTGAGGTTCGCAGCAGGGTGTTTACGAGATCGAGCTAGGGATTGGTGGGAGTCTGTGGGGGACTCATTGGGAGCCTCGGCTGTCGAGGCTATGACTTAGTCGGACTTTGTGACTAGGTTTAGGGCGGAGTTCGTGCCAGCTGTCGAGCTTCAGTAGCTGGTCAGGGAGTTCTTGGACATGAGGCAGACGACGGAGACTGTGGCGGAGATCACCGCCAAGTTCTGGGAGTGGGCACTGTTGGTGCCCCAGTATGCGGGTAATGAGGATATGAGGAGGACCCGTTATCATGACATGCTACGGGCTGACATCCGGGAGTATGTTAGCTTTTCAGCTTGCCCTACCCTGGATTCCATGATTGCCAGGGCGAGGGAAAGGGAGATTGATTTGGAGCACATTCGGAAGAGGAAAGCAGAAGCGGGACAGGTGGTTGGGGCTTCGGGGAAGAAGCCCAGAGGATCAGATGGGAGGCCGAAAGGCGAAGGAGGGCCGGGCCGCTGCGGGAAATGCGGTAGGACGCACGAGGGAGCATGTAGGAGGGGATCAGAAGGCTGCTACAAGTGCGGCAAGGCAGGGCACTTTAGCAGGGATTATACTACTCCTGCTTCGGCTATTCAGACATCGGAGTTGCTGTGTTTTCACTGCAACCAGAGGGGCCACAAGAAGGCCGATTGCCCTCAGTTGACAGCATCAACGCCGGTTAGGGCGCCGGCTCCAGCTACCCTGCGGATTACAGATGGCCGGCAGGGCAAGGCAGAGGCTCCAGTGGTGAGGAGCCGGGCATTCCGGCTGATGGCAGAGGAGGCACGCGCCGCACCCGATGTGGTGACGGGTATGATTCTTTCCCTCTACTTTATTTTTATGATCTTATGATATTGATACGTGCTCTGTGTACATGCATTAGGATCGTTCCATGTGAACGGTATTCCTGTCCAGGTGTTGTTCGATTCGGGTGCCACCCGATCATTTGTTTCCCTTGCGCTTAGCAGGAGGTTTACTGAGTCTTCAGGCATGTTGGATTGCCCTTTAGAGGTAGAGATCGCCGACGATCGATCGGTGCGAGCATCATCTGTATTCAGGGATTGTGTCCTGAGGCTTTTCGAGGAACGCTATTTGGTGGATCTAGTTCCCATCCCGTTACGGGGGAACAAGGTAATTATAGGCATGGATTGGTTGAGCCCTAATGGGGAGGTGACAGATTGCGCACATCAGCTAGTGCGGATCAGGACCCCGAGTGGGGGAGAGTTGGTGATCCATGGCGAGAGGCCACAACGTGGACCTGTAGTATGTTCAGCAGCGAGGGCTAGGCGCTACCTCCAACAGGGTTGCGCGGGGTATGTTGCTTATGCTATGGATACCCGGGAGACGGGTAAGGCGACGGTGAGCGAGGTTCCAGTAGTGCGAGATTACGCTGATGTGTTCCCGGAGGAGCTTCCTGGAATACCTCCGGAGCGTCAGGTGGAGTTCAGGATCGACCTAGTTCCTGGTGCGGCTCCGATAGCCAAGGCACCCTATCGGTTGGCTCCTCCCGAGATGCAGGAGTTGTCTACGCAGCTGCAGGAGCTGCTAGACAAGGGATTTATTCGTCCAAGCAGTTCACCCTGGGGAGCCCCGATCCTGTTTATGAGGAAGAAGGATGGCTCGCACCGGATGTGTATAGAATACCGGGAGCTGAATAAGGTAACGGTGAAGAACCGTTACCCACTCCTGAGGATTGATGACCTCTTTGATCAGTTACAGGGAGCATCTTGGTTCTCTAAGATCGATTTGCGTTCAGGCTATCATCAGATGAGGGTTAGAGAGGAGGATATTCAGAAGACCGTGTTTCTGACGCGTTATGGCCACTATGAGTTTGTGGTGATGCCGTTTGGGCTCACCAATGCTCCTACCGCGTTCATGGACCTCATGAACCGCGTGTGTAAACCGATGTTGGATCGGTCTGTGATAGTTTTCATTGATGACATCTTGGTTTATTCCAAGACTCAGGAGGAGCATAAGGAGCATCTGAGAGATGTATTGGAGACCCTGAGGAGGGAGAGCTTTTACACCAAGTTCTCCAAATGTGAGTTTTGGTTGCGCGAGGTGCAGTTTCTTGGGCACCTCATCAATCAGAACGGGATTTCAGTAGACCCGGCCAAGGTGGAGGTCGTGATGAGGTGGGAAGTTCTGAAGTCTCCATTCAAGATTCGGAGTTTCCTAGGATTGGCAGGCTACTATCAGAGGTTCATTCAGAATTTCTCCAAGATAGCTGTACCCCTGACACGGTTGACTAGGAAAGCCGTGCTCTTTCGGTGGGGGCCAGAGCAGCAGGCAGCGTTCGAGACTCTTAGGCAGAGATTGTGCGAGACGCTAATTTTAGCCCTGCCCGAGGGCGTGGAGAATTTTGTGGTATATTGTGATGCGTCGATCTCGGGCCTAGGTGCAATATTGATGTAGAGGGGGCATGTCATTGCTTATGCCTCGAGGCAGCTGAAGCCTCACAAGGCGAACTACCCGACGCATGATTTGGAGTTGGGGGCGGTGGTTTTTGCTCTCAAGATTTGGCGGCATTACCTCTACGGGGTTCGATGTACCATTTACACGGACCACAAGAGCTTGAGGTACCTCGTGGATCAGCCGAATCTGAACATGAGACAGCGTCGGTGGTTGGACATGGTGAAGGATTATGATTGCGAGATCCTTTACCACCCGGGGAAAGCCAATGTGGTGGCCGATGCGCTTAGCCGCAAGGCGGCGCCGATCAGGGGTGTTTGCATGAGGATGACTGTGGTGACTCCCCTATTGGAGCAGATTCGGGAGGCTCAACAGGAGGCTATGAAGGAGGAGCATCGAAAGAGTGAGCTTATAGTGGGACAAGTCACCTCCTTCGATTATGATAGCCGGGGGTTATTGACACTACACTGTAGGGTGTGGGTGCCATA
Source organism: Lactuca sativa (assembly GCF_002870075.4). Lineage (NCBI taxonomy): Eukaryota > Viridiplantae > Streptophyta > Magnoliopsida > Asterales > Asteraceae > Lactuca > Lactuca sativa. The sequence goes on along the minus strand of NC_056624.2, from coordinate 171,288,624 downwards.
CATGGAGGCGTGTGCCAGATCTTGATGGAGGAGGCGCACAAATCCCGATTTTCTATTCATCCAGGGGCGACGAAGATGTATCAGGATCTTCGCTTGGACTATTGGTGGCCCTGCATGAAGCGGGATGTGGCGTGGTACGTCGAGCAGTATTTGACCTGCCGGAAGGTCAAGGCTGAGCATCAGAGACCGCACGGCAAGATGCAGCCGTTGGACATCCCGTTATGGAAATGGGAGGATATTATGATGGATTTTATCACGAAGCTCCCACGAACGACACGAGGAGTAGATTCGATTTGGGTCATCGTGGATTGATTGACCAAGAGCGCCCATTTTATTCCGATTCCGGAGAGTATCTCGGCCGAAAAGTTGGCCGATATCTATATCAGGGAGATAGTGGCGCGGCACGGGGTGCCAGTGTCACTGATATCGGATCGAGATGTGCGGTTCACTTCCAGGTTTTGGAAGAGGTTTCATGATGAGTTGGGCACTCGTCTGCATTTTAGCACCGCCTTTCACCCACAGACGGATGGTCAGAGTGAGCGGACCATCCAGACCTTGGAGGATATGTTCCAGGCATGCGTGTTAGATTTTGGTGGTAGCTGGGATACCTATCTTCCCTTGGCTGAGTTCTCGTACAACAACGGCTACCACGCGAGTATTGACCGTCCCCCATTCGAGATGTTGTACGGTCGGAGGTGCAGGACCCCGATATGCTGGGGTGAAGTTGTCCAGAGGGTCATGGGGAGCACCGAGGTGGTGCTCAAGACGACCGAGAGGATCCAACAGGTTCGGAGAAGGCTTCAGACTGCGCAGAGTCGACAGAAAAGTTATGCCGACAAGCGTCGATCAGACCTGGAGTTCCAGGTCTGGGATATGGTTCTCCTGAAGGTGTCGCCTTGGAAAGGCGTCATTCGATTCAGGAAGCGAGGCAAATTGGGGCCGAGATTCATTGTTCCATTCAGGGTTGTAGCCCGGGTAGGCAAGGTAGCATATAGGTTGGATGTGCCAGCCGAGCTCAGCCAAATCCACAGGACCTTCCATGTCTCCCAGCTGCGGAAGTGCCTCGTGGATGATTCAACGGTAGTGCCATTAGAGGATATTCAGGTTGATAACAGCCTGAATTACATTGAGCGCCCAGTCGCAATCATTGAACGGAAGTCGAAGGATTTAAGGAACAAGAGGGTGGAGCTAGTGAAAGTGCAATGGCAGCACCGCAAAGGTTCGGAATGGACTTGGGAGCCGGTGGAAGAAATGATGGAGCATTACCCCGAGCTGTTTCAGGATCGAGCGTCAGACTTCGAGGACGAAGTCTAATATAAGTGGGGGAGATTTGTAGCACCTGGTTCCTGGTACATGAAATTTATCTAAGTATTTGTCATTTTTAGCCTTGGACTCGGCTAGTTGTAGGTCCGTCTCGCCGAGTAGGGACGCGGTCCGAGGGTACGTTTAAGTTGGCGACTCGGCGAGTCCATATTCTGGACTCGGCGAGTCACCACTGTCTGTTGAAACCCTAAATTTCAAGGGTTTGCACCCTATTTAAACCCTCATTTCCGCCCCAAGCTCGCCCCCGTTCACTCTCAGAGCTCCCATCATCGTTTTACCCTCATTCCTTGTGAGATTAAAGCGTTTTTGTGTGTTCTTGAAGTTTTTGGAGGAGAAAGAAGAGTAGATCAAGAAGAGGAGAAGGAGACCAAGCATTTTTGTGTCATCTCAACGTTTTCCTTGAGGTATAGTTCGTTTCCCCTCTGTTTTCAAGCTTGTAGTCCCTAATAGCTTCATGAAAGTCCTTTTTGAGCCATTCTTCAAGCTTGTTTGTGCTTGGTGGGTTGTAATAAGTTGTTAGCCTTTAGATCTAGGCATGATTTAGTCCCTGGAGCTTGGATCTACTGCCTTTATGGAGTCTTATTGCATGAAAGTCCTAGATCTACCCCTTTTGGTGCACTTTGAGCCCTAAAACCTTCATTGGTGATTATCTACACGTAAAGTTGGAAACTTTACGTGTAAACCAGGCCCTAGGAACCCAGATCTATGAATGGCATGGACTGGATTCGAACAAAATTGTGTGTATAGTTTTTGCATGAGGCAGACTCGGCGAGTCGGGTCGCGATTCCCTTGGGTTGTTCCCCATTTTGTGTTGCGAGTTGGAGTGGTGGGTCATAGGGTATGACTCAGTGGGTCGGAAGCCAGGCTCACTCATGAAGTCACTCGGCGAGTCAATGCCATGACTAGGCGAGTTCATGGCAATCTTCTTGTCTCAAGAACAACTCGGCGAGTTGTTCATACAACTCGACGAGTCACAACTTAGAGTGTTCTTCGGATGAAGATGAACTCAGCGATTTGTTCATGCAACTCGGCGAGTAGGATGAAGGACTATTGGCCTTAGGTATAGAAGGAAAACTCGTCGAGTCTACGCTTAAATGGACGAGTAGAGACGGACTTATGGTCAGGCTAAGGGAAAGGGAATCGGCGAGTTGGCTAGCCAACTCGGCGAGTCTGGTCAACTGGCAGTTGACTGTGACTTGACTCTTGATTTGTAAGGGTAAATGGTCAATTTACCCTGAAATCGGTTAGCAGTATTTGATTAAGGGTTTGTGGGAATTATAGCCGGAAGATCTCCGGAGCGGCAGTAGCAGCAGACAGTCGGTTCCCACGCAGATCGACAGTTACTTTGAGGTGAGTTTCCTTTCGGTAGGAACGGGTCTAAGGCACCAAGGCCGGCCCGTGTAGACAAGATGTTGGTACTAGAGAGTGGGCCGAGCCCGTATCTCTTGATTGAGTTGATTATGATATATTCTTGTATGATAGAGTTATCTATACTTGTTGTCTGTGTGATACTTATATATTATGGGTTAGCGGTTGAGTGTGGGCAAGGCCCATATCTCTCCAAGAGTGGAGTGTGGGCGTGGCCCGTACCTCCCAGATAGTGTAGCGTGGGCGAGGCCTGTATCCCTCGGCTAGCGGAGTGTGGGCAAGGCCCGTATCTCCTAGCTGTATGTTGTATGCTTGTATGGTATGAGGTATTATAGGGGAACTCACTAAGCTTCGTGCTTACAGTTTTCAGTTTTGGTTTCAGGTACCTCTTCGTCGAAGGGGAAGGAGCTGGCGCGGTAGCGGTAAATCACACACACACACCTGCTTATTTTCCGCATTATGACATCTACCTGGGAGATTGTACTCTGACATTTTGTGATTATCACAATGTTTTCTGACATGCAACATCATTGTGAAATGAAATGGTTGTTGAATTTCTAAATGCTTGTTAAGTACATGTTTAAAAACGAAATTTTTTGGCTCGTATTTTCGGGACGTTACATTAATTGCACACTATTCATGTATATGTTGTTGCATTGTGATCCCTTAAAGACCAAAATATGTTGGATTAGTGTCTAAACTCGTAACTATATTTGGTATATACTTGACCCGGTTGTGCATGGTCCTTTTGGGTTGCCTTTACCGAGGCAACTTGATAGGATGATTCACCGAGGCAACTTAATAAGAATTGATTTTGTGGCTAAAAGACATTAATTAAATAAAGGGGACTAGAACTGTTAATTGTGTGATAGTTGAATATTGGGATAATGGACTCCATATAATTTGGAGTGGACGAAATCTATAGGGAAACCCATTTGAATTCGTCCAAGGCTTTTAAGGAGGGAGTCCATGAGCTGCTTAGGGCCTAAGCAGTCAGATTAGGGTTTCCTGGTTGAAAACCCTAATAGCCTAAGTATAAAAGGAACCCTTGGCAAGCCAAAATGTAAGCCATTAGAGGAGTGACATTTGTGACTCTAAGCTCCAAGACAAGAAGATTCAAGCCATTCTTGAAGAGGTAATCATCTAGATCTGTTTTCATATAGTATTTTCAATATATGTATACTAGATCTAGCGTTCATAAGTCTTGGATGAACTGCATGTACAATAGAGAAACCTAGATCCAAGCTTTAGTTGCATGAGCATATAGGTTGTTCTTTTGTATAAAACCCATCAGTGGTATCAGATTCTTGGTTTGGTTTCTATTGTATTGATGCTTTTGTGTTTCATTCTTACTTAAAAATCGAGTTTTTGGGCCTTCTGCCTGACAGACGTGGTGAGTCCCAATGTGGACACGACGAGTAGGATTAACTCGACGAGTCCATAAGGGGACTCGACGAGTCAGGTCGTCAAATAGAGGGATTTTCGGGATTTCTTGCTGTTTTGCTGAAGGATAATCACCAAAATCGTTTTTGACTAATAAAATCCGAATTTTATTGTTACTATATGATTATCCTTACCAAAACAAAAGATAATTACCAATTATTTGAATAATAAATTCCTTATATGATAATATTTGATTATTTGAATTATTTGATGAATTATCTTGTGAATAAAAGGAATATGTCAAATTTAGATAATCATTAAATTAAATGTTTAATTTAAATTATTTGATATTTGATCCCATGTGTTTTGAAAAGTTTCCAAACTTGCCCTCAAGTTTTGGAATTTAAATTTTTGATTAAAAAGTTTAATTTTGAAATGTTTAAATTCTAATCCCTAAGGTTTTGAATAGTTTCAAAACTTGCCCTCAAGTTTTGAAATTTAAAATTTTGATTAAAAGTTTAATTTTGAAATATTAAATTCTAAAACCCTAGTTTTTGAAAAAATTACACCCTTATGGTTTTATTAAGTTAATTAAATGTATAATTAAAAGAGAGTTAATAAATCCATAATGATGTGGTTTATATTTAATTATATTAACCACTTGGTATTTTAAAAGTGTAAAATACACCCTTACCCTATATATAAAACTAAAGGTCTAATATTATATATGTATGAGTAAATGGTCTGTCTTACCGTTAGTAGGCCTCATTCATGAAGCTGGTCTCTAAGGGGTGTTTTAGGAAATTGCCTATAAAATGGCAATTGAATGAGTATCCACTCTTACCCACCGCACTCTTGACTAGTGGAGGGTTGTTAGCCGAACGGGTAGGATAGGACACAACCCTTTCCTCAATAAAAGTATAATGAATTAATGAAGTAACTAAACACTTTTATAAATTCTCAAATCTTAGTTACTTTAGGAAAAATGTGAAGTTAGTGCTATTCTATGAAATTAAACTTTGTACCCTTTCTAAGATGTTAGTGGAGCGTGTGTTGTTAACCGACACACTAATTGGGCTCTAAGCAAAGGTGGCAAAGGGTGACTCGATGTTTGTCATAGATTGATGGAGCGTGTGTGGTTAACCGGCATGTCGATTAGGTGACTGTAACATTGGGGGCACCATGTATATTTGCATGGTTATTCACAACTTGTTTGTGATCCTCGACATCTTAGTCACAAACGAAGGGCACAATCGAGATTGAAATATGTCATTGAAAAGTTCAATGAATCTCAAAAGATCTAGGAGTTTCAATTCATTTAAAACATAAACCTTCAATTTTTTTTTTCGTGGTGGAAATTGGTAAATCGTCATTTACCTACATTCAGATGTTCTGCAATTTGGATTACGACATCCCTCTTCCAAATTGTAGAATATTGTGTTGGGTCCTAGCCTTGATATTTCATTTGGGTGTTATATTAAGGATTCCAATCAACTAACTTGAATTTCTCCCGTTTTGTAGATGTCAAAGTCTGAGAACTATGGTCTTTCTGAATCCGTTAGATAGAGTTTTCCACTTGAAAATGATGTTCCACGATTGGATCGTGGAAATGAGAATCATGCTTCATTACCTCCACCTCCTCCAATAATTCTCCCTGACCCACAAGTTCGAAGGCTTGAAAAGTTCAAAAGCACTCAAGCGCTATTGGCAAAAAGACATGAAGATGGGAAGTCTGTGTGTGCACGTGTCTTAGAGATGAAGTCACACATTGAAAAGTTGAAAATGATGGGTACTATTTTCCCAAGGAAGTTGGCTATTGACTGGATTCTTCAATCACTTACCGAATCATAAAGTGAGTTCGTTACAGAGTACTATATAAGGGATCACGACGTGACCCTCATTGAGTTGAATTATTTGCTTATTGTTGCTGAATCAACAATGATTTGGCGCACTGGTCTATAAAATGTGTTTGGTAAGTCAACCTCCCATGCTTCTGTGGACATTGATGGCAACATTGGAAGCCAAAGTTTTCTCTACGCGAGAGAAAGGTTGAGTCTGAGATTGTCCCGTGTACCATTCCAGAAGAGTTCATATGTTTCTACTGCCAAGAGAAGGGGCATTGGTTACGAAGTTGCCTTAATTATTTTAAGGATCGCGAAGATGAGAGAGTCAAGCTGTATGACTCTGCTTCAGGTAAAATCCACTATCTAACTCTGTTAAATTCCTATTTTTGATTCTTAATACATGATGTGATAAGATTGCATTTTTATGTTTTGTAGGATCGAAGAAAAGAGGGGAAGCTTAAAGGAAGAAGCGTGTTGAATCTAATCGTGAAGAAATGGATTTCGATAGCATGGATTTGAAGATCGGATTTTTGAGCTGCTACTTTAGAGTTAGGGTAGATTGCTAAGAAATGTAATAGCATAGTCTTTATTTGAGTTGCGTTGCGAGGACAAATTTTTCCGCAATAAAATAAATTTTGATTTTGTCTTATTTATTTATCCTTGCAATGACATGTATGAAAAATTGATGTTTGTATGTTTCTATTATTAGCAATATTGAAATGGATGTGATTCTTAGTTATGTTATTTATGGCAATGTCATAATTTTCTAAGTAAGGAAAGATTCCTATCGCCCAAGTTTCAATTGGACAGAAACATGGAAACATACAACTTGTATTGTGTGATGTATGGAAATCTTGGTACTTAGGTAATTAATACTAATTCCTTGTTCACATAAGTATGTGAGTCAAGTGAAGGACTAAAGGGTCTAGTACACAATGTTGTGTATTGGTCAGGTCCACCATAAATAAAAATGAAAGCTATTCGTCATATTTTACTAAATGATTAGTGAATGTGGTTATGCTTATAAGATTAAGTGTAATTCTGAAACATTGGAATAGTTTCAATGTTTGGCAGAACGAATAAGAAGAATCAATTAGGCAGAAAGATAAAAGTTTCTCCAATATGAAAAGATGGGAGAGTACTTTAGTATCATGTTTTATGATCGTCTCATTGATTATGAAACCATATCACAATTGATCCTCTAAGTAAATCTTAGTGCACTAGTATGGATAAGAAGAGGAATAAGGAATTATTGAAGTGGTTAAATCAAAAGGGATGAGTCATACTTCGTTCCAGAATCAAGTCTTACAGTTGTAATCTAAGATTGTGTATTGAGTGACATGTCTTAATTAATTAACACATATTTAATAGGTTTATAACACTCATCAAATGTTTAGTAGAAAAGTTTCGTACTTTGCGCATTTAAAGAATTGGTAAATTGTTATGTCTTGGATAAGACAAAGACCAACTAAGACTAATGTGTGTCGTGTTTGTCTTGATAAGAATCCGCACGAACCTATTGAATATTTGTTTGTCAAGAAATGTTTCTTGACAAGAGAATCTTATATGTCAAGAGGTCAGTGGGAATCTAAATGATCTTGAAAAGGTTCAAGAACCAATCAAGAGTAAACTTATTATACACTAGCTAACGACTTGAGGTTTGTAACCTATAGTGTTAAAATATTCTTGGTTCTATGCCATTCCGGTTAACTTAGCTATGCATGTGAGTTCTATGAGTTATCAATAGATTGCATAACGCAAAGCACCTTGTTCAATGAAAGTACATTGACTGGTATAGGTGAGCTGCTAAATAACTTGGAAGCAATGGTAGGACCCTTGATGGCAAGAAATGAAGAATAAACAAGTTCTGTCCTTAAGAGTTAGGATTTGTCACAAACAATGTCTTATGATTATGGTTATGACAAATTCACATGGATAGGAACACATACGCCATAAAACCTAAGTGTCATAAGGTTTCTCTCCGCTTCATGAAAATGATTGTGAGGAAACGATTTCACTAGGAAGATTTTAAGGAGTTAGTGGTTGTGTAAATTGCATTCTCAAATTCGATTATGATTACGACATCCTCTTCACAGTTCGAATTATGAGATTTGACAATTAATTTAAATATTTAAGACTTATTGCTATAAGTGCTAAAATTGTTTAGACACACATATGAGCTATCTAAGGAAAGGTGTAGGAGTTTGATAAGCTTAGATAAAGGCTTATCGAAGCATATCGTATTGGAAATATGAACTTTGGAAGTCAATAGGTATTGCTTTCTAGAAGTCTAAATGTTTTCTGAATACGTGTCAAAGCTAGTGGGAGCATAAATGTTATGTTGGCATGGATATAATTATCATGTTAGTGGCAGCATGATTATTATTTTAAGTATTACAAGTTAGCAATATTAATTATAGAAAACAAAAGGTTCACTTTGCAAAGTTGCAGGAGTTGAAAAGTTGTTTTGCTATAATTAAGGGAGAGAATATTATACTTCGTTTTGAAATCTAAAAGCTCAGATCGAGAAATTTTAATTGAATTTAGTCGAAGGACACATATGGATGTTATGTTGAAAAGATTCATCATAAAGGAATTCTATATATGGCAATATTATAGCAAGAAACTGGTAAAGTATCACGCTTTTTTTTTTCATTATGAATCGTGCCCCTTACGCTTCGAGTATAGGATCGATTGCATATGTTATAATATTCGAACGTTCTAAAATTTTCCAAATGCCTAGGGCATTAAGAGGAAAAAGGGACTAGAACCGGATTGACTAAAATAACTAAACAACTGTCAACGACAATCTAATGTTCGATAAAGATTGGTCACTTGTGAGCAGTTGGAAGTATAGTAACGAATGGACCAAAAGGACATTATTATGATTAGATATGATTCTATTAATAACGAGTTGTCATATGGCATGTATGGAAATGTTTCCATATTGGGAGTTGGACGTTAAGAATTTATGTCTAGATGAGAAACTTTTATGCTAGAAGGATGTTTAAAGGAATGTACTTTGAATGTGAGACTTCACATCTGTGGAATTGCCTTGTAGAAATCTCCAATAGAGCACTTTGTAATTTCATTGGCAAAGTCTTGGTGACTTTTGTGCAATAAGATTACAAAAGCATCATTGCATAAAATGTTAGAATCTAACGTATTCTTATAGTGGGAAGAATTTGGTATTCTTACACTAATGATAAGGATTAGGAGTTGTGAAATGAGTATCATTGGAAATGTGTTCAAATGATCTATTTCACAAAGTATGGACCATAGGTAAACATAGTGTGCATGCTTGGAGCATGGGACAACTGTTGTTATAATTCAAGTAATAAGTTGATTACTCGAAACATTATACAATGAGTAATGTGTAATCAATATGGTGACTAAATAAAAGTAGTTTTATTTATACTCAAAAGTTTGGGGACATATTGGATTCGATTATTCTTGTGTTTCACTTTGCATGTTTTGACTTCCCGAATAATAAGATTATTCGAACGTTCCGTACTCGCTCATACTTTGGGAGTATGTATGAAAGAAGATTGTCATGAATTGGTTTGTAGATTGTCTAAAGTGTATTAGACATAGCAAAAGTTTGTTGCATAGTCATGAGTGCTTATGAATAAGATTTGAGCATTGGACTAAACCCACGCTCACTTGGATCGCTTCATGGATTTTATCACGGGTGATTAGTGAGACGATAATATCTTATATTCTTGAAACTGAGATGTGTGAGTTGTATTCTGCAAGTCGGTTGCACATTGATAATATGTAAACGCACCAATAACTTGGTGTTATAAAACATATTGTTGTGTGTGATTTGATGAATAGGTACAAGCGAGCATTGAGTCAAAGTTTATCCGTTCCTTTTACCCAAAGTGGGATAAAAGCAATATATGTGGGCCCCTCGATGATTTAGTGTTGACACCCTAAGCGCTTGGCCAAGTTGGGACTAAGTTGATGTGTTTCAATTGTAGTCTGTTGTCAGTCGTCATAAATTAGAAATCGGGAAACAACACATAGACTGAAAGAATGATTACAGTCCATGTCTCATGTCTATACGATATCTAGAATGGAGGAATAGATGATCCCTTATCTAAAGGACAGATTAGTGATAAGATCAGAGTTCGACAATGTCTTTGAGAGCTACGATTGCTAATCGGAGTGTATTTACACTATAGTTACTAGACTTATCCAAGTGAGAGACTGTTGGATTAGTGTTTAAGCCCGTAACTATATTTGGTATATACTTGACCCGGTTGTGCATGGTCCTTTTGAGTTGCCTTCACCAAAACAACTTGAAAGGATGATTCAAGGAGAAAGAGAGGTTATTATGGTTTATTAATATATTATATGAATAATATATTAAAGGAGAAATCATTTTGTTTAATTAATATTAGTCAAAAATTAATAAGAATTGATTTTGTGGCTAAAAGACATTAATTAAATAAAGGGGACTAGAACTGTCAATTGTGTGATAGTTGAAAATTGGGATAATGGACTCCATATAAGTTGGAGTGGACGAAATCTATGGGGAAACCCATTAGAATTCGTCCAAGGATTTTAAGGAGGGAGTCCATGGGCTGCTTAGGGCCTAAGCAGTCAGATTAGGGTTTCCTGGTTGAAAACCCTAATAGCCTAAGTATAAAAGGAACCCTTGGCAAAACAAAATCGTCCCTAACCTTCTTAGAGAAACCCTAAGACGTTTTTGGTGTCTCCTCCCTCTCTCCAAGATTATCCTCTTGCTTGTGGTGTTTGTAAGCCATTAGAGGAGTGACATTTGTGACTCTAAGCTCCAAGACAAGAAGATTCAAGCCATTCTTGAATAGGTAATCATCTAGATCTCTTTTCATATAGTATTTTCAAAATATGTATGCTAGATCTAGGGATCATAAGTATTGGATGAACTACATGTACAATAGAGAAACCTAGATCCAAGCTTTAGGGTTTGCATGAACACATAGGTTGTTCTTTTGTATAAAACCCATCAAAATGTCCTCCTCGAATTTGTTTCTTACATGTATTGGGTTTAACGAGTCTCTTTCCAACAAGAAGGTACTTTGGAGGGTATATATGGACCCAAATCCAGGTAAGAACGTATTTTGTTTAATCTGGATAAGAAAAAAATGAAATTAAGATGTTGTATTAGAAAAAATATGAAGGTGCATTGAGATTTATTACATTTTTTCCAATCAAGGACTAAATGTCTTAATTAGCAATGGTTGTCGTTTTTTTGTCTAATATGACATCATACCTTTAGCTGTATTTATTTACTTATTATTTTGTCTTTCTTATTTAAGTATCTTACATTCGTACTTAGTAAAGTTAAATTTTTACATTATATGTAAATTTAGAACAAAATATTTATTTGAAAATTCATTCTATTGTGGCATTCCATTCCATTCCTTCATTCCACACACACAACCACTTATCCACACCCACATCCACTCTCTCCCTTGCATATACATAGCCAACCATAATAGAAGACAGTGTGTGTTGTTGCATTTGCGTGTGTGTGTGTGAAAGTATGTTGCTATATTCGTCAAAAAAGTTCCTTGCTATATTAGATTTGAAATTGAAATAAAAAAAGTACAAAAAAAAATACGAAATACAAATGAAATAAGATGTTATATTATTGTAGTTGGTTTAATATAGTTTTTCTTTATGTTATTGGTTGAAAATTGAGTCAACACTAAAGAAGTTGTAATCCTTCACTTGAAATACAAAGAAATTAAAGAATATTTTTAAGGGTTCGAGAAGTTCTTGAAGATGTTCTTTATCGAATTCAAAGACCAAGAAAAAGAGTTTAAAATGCAAAAAGTTCCAAGACCAACAAGGGTAAAACTATACAGAAGTAAGCAAATGCTCATCACATCCAACAAGGGTAACCGTTTTAGAATATTAAATATAGACTTTTTTTATTGTTTTTTAAATTGTTAAAACCAACATTTTTTTTGAATGTTTTGGACATTAGAAAGCAGCATTTATTATTTTGGCTTCAAATCGTAAGATAATTCCAAGCATTTTGGAATGTAACTATAACATTTTTTCAATTGTTTTTGGATCGGAAAATACAACAATCTTTCTGATTGTTTAGGTCTATAAAAACAACAATTTTTCGATTGTAAAATACAATAATCTTTCACCTATTTTAGAGTGTAAAACCATAATTTTTCTACTAAATCCTGAGTACGTGATGATTTTAACTTATAAACATATGAAAAACAAGATTTCTACTAAACCCTGCGGTTTTCCCCAGTTTTGGAGGGTTCCAAACACATTCAAAGCTTCTCCAAACACATTTTTGATCATCAATTTCCAAATTGAGGCTACGAATCATCAAGTACACAATCATTCGACGTTTGAAGATTATTCAAAGGGTGGATCTACATCAATTCTATCAAGTTCCAGAAGTGATTACTTTCTCCCCAAGTTCCCGTAGTTCTATGCTTTAATGATTATCAAACAACATTAGCTTTATGATTCTTAGTTTCTTTAGGGATCTTATATAGATTTCATTGTTTTTATCTTAGTTGTGTGTTTTGTGAATTTTATGGGAGACTAAATCATTAGGGTTACTCCTGGGAATGTTTAGGACTATTTGATGAATGTGTTTTGATTATTACTTCTATTCAACTTTAGTTATTGTTTGTTCTTAAAGTTATGATTTTGATTAATGATAATTGAAGTTGGCTATTATTCATGTGTTTAATTTTACAATTAAGATAGGTTATTGTCAATTCACTAATCGTGCCGAATTTATATAGATTAGGAACTAAGATGATCGGTTGAATCAACATATACTATTCTAAACTTGTGATTTTAAATGCTAAACATTGTAATTAGTAATCACAAGACACAATGTTGCCAAGCCACTAATTGTTTATAATCCATTTAAACATAGGAAGTAAGACAATTTAGTAGGAATAACATATTGTGTGCCCAAAAATATTTATTGCATGTTAATTGACCTTAGTTATGTTTTCATAATTAAATTGGAATTTAAGGGAAGATAAACACGTGAGTCTTAATCATCCGACACTGAACTTGAAGTAACCTTGTTTTTCTCATTGGTAATCGTTTGCAATATAAACTTTCTAGTTTTTTTTATTTAAATCTTAGTTTAAATATTTTTTGTGACAAGTGCAAGCATTAGTTCTTTTTCATTTTCTACTATAGCACAAAGTTTGACCACAAACTCCTTATGGATTCGACCCTTACTTAACCTAACTATCTAGTGTTTTTGTGGTTATTTTTGATTGAGACCACGACCTCGATCAGTCACCACAGAGTGGCTGGAGGTAACCACGACGTGGCGATGAACTAAGTTGACTTGTTTACTTTGACCTTTGACCAGGGTTTTCACCAAGTTCAACTTGAGGTTATTTTGGGTATTTTGGACAATATTTTGAGACAAGGTCACTGTTTTTTATATAGGTGACCCGTAGAGTTGGTACGTGGAGATGTGGTGTGATCAGCTATCTTTTTAGATTGTGGGGTGAGTTTGCCTCACTATACCTGTGGGTCGAAGGCACCTAGTTCGGCCCACTAAATCATCTATCCTGGTTAGAGGATGTTGCTATGTTGTATTGAAATGCTAGAATTAAGTCCTAACAACCCCAAACCATAACATGTCGACATATAGATAACAGATAACATATAACTAGTTAACAGGTAAACATGCAGATCTACAGATCGTTGCCGCATAATATATATATATATATATATATATATATATATATATATATATATATATATATATATATATATATATATATATATATATGATATTTCTATGCGGCAATGATCTGTAGATCTGCGTGTTTACATGTTAACTAATTATCTGTTATCTGTTATGTATATGTCGACATGTTATGGTTTAGGGTTGAGGCTTTATTGCTTTGTGCGTGAGACAATAGACTGGGGGTATTCCAATATAATGACTGAGTGGGCCGGAGAGTATTCTAGTCCGATGATTGATTGGGTCAGGGGTATTCTAGTTTTATGACTGATTGGACCTAGTATGCTATGTTGTATATGTTATGTTGTGTGTTGGAACTTTGGGGGAACTCACTAAGCTTTGGCTTATAGTTTCTGTTTATTGTTTCAGGTACTTCTGATGATCGTGGAGCAGCGAAGGCGTGATCGTACACTTCAAAGATATATTTTGGGAGATTTATGACGTTTTGATCTTGGGGAATATTTGTATTTTACACTTGAATTGATATGGTTTGGGATTGAAAACAATGGTTTCTTTCAATTTAAAAATAAATTTTTTTTATCGTGTTTTTAGGATGTTACAATTTTGAGAGAGCTGTTCAATCGACTTGGCTCATATTCCTTTACGGGAGAGCAAGGTTATCGCGGGGATGGATTGGTTGAGCCTTAAAGGGGTGATTATCGATTGTGAGAACCATATAGTTTAGGTTCGAACCTCAAGTGGGGGAGAGCTAATTACTCGTTGTAAGGGTGCTCAACGTGGACCAACTCTCTGTTTTCCTACGAGGGATAGGAGATATCTTCAACAAGGTTATTTTGGTTTTGTGGCTTACGTATTGGATATCCGTGTGGAGGGGAAGAAGTCGGTTGATAATGTGCCGATCGTTCAGGGGGTACCCCGATGTGTTTCCTGAGGATTTACACGGGTTTCCTCCGAAGAGGTAAGTTGAGTATCAGAATGATTTGATACCAGGTGTGGCTCCAATTGCCAATGCACCATATCGGTTAGCACTACCTAAGATATAGGAGTTGTCTACACAACTACAAGAGCTGTTAGATAAAGGGTTTATCAAGCCGAGTAGTTCACCCTGGGGAGCACCGAGCTGTTAGATGAAGTAGTACCACAACACCCTAGTGTAAAACATACAAAACAAGCGCTCAACCCTCACTACTAGAGGAACACTGGAAATCTCCCACAAGGACACCCTAGGCTAACAGGCATCATAAATCAGACAACATTATCATGAAATCCTGAAGATCCCTAGCCTAGCACTAGCATGCTGTTCTATCAAAGCTCAAAAACAAATATCATGTATGGTATTTTGGGGTTACTTACTGGTTCCGACTGATCGTACCTCCGCGTCCTCCTTTACTCATTTTGAAAACCGTTTTAAATTCTCTTTTAAAATCTCTCACTGATTTGAGACTGGAGTCACACGAGTGTTCCTCCAATTCACTCAAACCAAGGCTCTGATACCAACTTGTAACGACCATAAAATTCCAACCAATTTAAACTTTTCAAAAACAACCCGATTTCATTAAATTATTACAAAAAGGTTTTCAATACAATTTATTTAGAGTATTCCCAGAATCACATCACATATAAACATGAGGAGCGGTACGATCACGCCTTCGCCTTGCCACGGTCTCCTGAGAACCTGAAAAACATTAAACCACAACTGTAAGCTCGAAAGCTTAGTGAGATATCCCCAAAATACCAACCACATATACCATATACGCATAACATGCCATATCATATCCGATCACAAAACAACCATGCACTTCTGGTCTACTGTGTGACTGGTCCGCCGCACCGGCCAACAGTCCACCTGGTCCACCCTCCGAGTCTAGCCATATACATCGAGTCTGCAGTGTGATTGGACCTCCCGCACTGGGCCTTCAATCCACCTGGTCCACTCTCTGAGTCTACAGTATGACTGGTCCGCCCACACCGGGCCTTCAGTCGGCCTGGTCCACTCTCCGAGCCTCGGCACGTCTGGTCCGCCCTCTTGGGGCCTACAGCCTATCCGGATCGCTCGCTGGGCCTTCGGGACAACCGATCCGCCCTGGGTATCTTGGCCTACAGCACAATGCAGGACCGTCTCAACCCAACTCCAGTCCAAACAACCATGTGCACATAAACATACAATCATATAACAATTCACAGTCAACAAGCCGATCAAGCAGATCACATAACATATCATCATTCTAACCAGGATACCGACCTAACCGATCACTAGCATAGCATCACCCTACATAACAGGATACCGACCTCAACCAGGTCTCTAACATATACCATCCTAACTACCAGGATGCAAACATATCAAAGCAATAACATAACAACAAATACCCGGATCTCAATCCGATAAAGGGCCGGCCTTGGTGCCTTAGACCCTGTTGATATAGTGAGGATAACTCACCTCGAAATTGCCGACTGAACAGATAAACGCAAGCAACTCCAACCACTGATACGATCTCCAACACTGGCTAACACCAAGACTCTGAACTCAAAAGAAAATCCAACAATTACCAAAATGCCCCTGAAATCAACTGGTCAACCCTTGGTCAAAGACAAGATAAAGTCAACCCCTGACTGACTCTACTCTCCGAGTCAACCCGATGACTCGCCGAGTCCCCATGCTTAGAATCTCCCACACTTCGCGACTCAACTCGCCGAGTCCAACAACTCTGAGTCCTACTTCACTCGACTCACCGAGTCATCCCTTGACTCACTGTTACACAGGTCACCCTGAAGAAGGATCAAGACCTCACGACCAGACTCACCGAGTCCAAGAACAGACTCGCCGAGTCTAAGGCTATCTTCAACCTACTCGCCGAGTTGTTCTTCCAACTCGCCGAGTTTCAGTCCATCTTCAAGCAACTCGCCGAGTACACCTTTGTGACTCGCCGAGTGCCTCTAGATCTCACCCCATACAGAAGCCTTCCAGGCCATGCAATTGATCCAAAACGTAGATCTACCCTCCTACAACCCATCCATCACGTAAAGTGGCAAACTTTACGTGAATCCAAGGAGATCTAGGCATTTTACACTCTAGGGCTAGGGTTTGGGACAAGATGGCTTCACCAATCACTCAAGAACAGGGACTTTAATGCACTTTAGACCTTCTCCATTCCAGATCTGAGGTAGCAACCTCAGATCTATCCTTCAAACTCAAAATACCACAAGCTAAACCTCCCATACATCCCAAAAATGATGAATCTAGATGAATAGCAGCCCAAGAACGAGATAATACGTCAAAAGGAAGCCCCAACAACAATGAAATCCGAATCTAAGCAAAGCCCCTTGCTCCAAGCCTCCTAACTCTCCAAGATCTTCCTCCAAATCTCTTCTCCAAGGCTCAATTGCACTCAAATCCTTCACAATTGCGTTGCTAGGGTTTTCTGGACTTCAAAGGAAGGTAAGGAGGCTGGGGAGAGGGTATAATGTCCTTTATATATGGCTCATCCTCTGAAATTAGGGTTTTCTCCACTCAGCACCAACTCGCCGAGTCCAACCGCCGACTCGCCGGGTTGGCCACTTAACACGCGACCAAAATCGCGACCCTACTCGCCGAGTCCACTCCTGGACTCGACGAGTTTCCCTTTCCAATTTACACTTTTAGCCCTTCAACTTTACTCTTGATATTCCGGGATGTTACAAAAGAAAAGCCAATCCTCTTTCCCTCATTATTGAAGCCATTTTTGGTGCTCTTGGAATATTTAAAGAGACAAAGAAGAAAAAGGAAGTTAAGATCTAGTAAGCAAGTCTCCATTCTTCATCCTAGCACTCTTCTCGACCTTTTTAAGTGTCCAATACTCGATTTTTCTCAGGCTAGATTGCTAGATCTTAAGTTTTAGCCCATAATCTTCTTGTTCTTGATAGTTGGAATGGTGAGACTTCATAAAGGTTACGACTTTATGAATCTTTGGAACATTTAGTATGGTTGTGGGTTTGGATCTGAAATATAGTAGAGTTTTTTAGCCATGCATGGGATTTTTATCAAAAACCCATATTTTGGACCAATTATGGCTTCAAGGCATGCATTGGACATGCATGTCTATAAAGCACCTACCTTTACGTCAGATTTGGTATTGGAAACCCTTCTAGAGTGGTTGGGTTAGGGACTTTTTTGGATTAAGGGCTTAATGGTTATGAAATTTTTGAATTTAGATTTATTGGACTAGGGTTTGAGATTTTTGACTTTTGAGTTGGTTCTAATTGATAAAGTTGGAAACTTTATCATTCTAGACCATATTTCAAACAATATATGAGCTTTAGAGCTCTTGGAATAGAGGAAAACGGCTTAACCCATTAAGTTGTTTGAAACTCAGTGCCCACTGCATGGCCTTAGGTCGCCACGCTGTGGTGACTAGGAAAAAGCCCGTTGTTTCGATGTATGAAGGCCACGGCGTGGCCATGGATGTCCATGACATGACGGTTAACTAAATTCAATGTTGACCGTCGACTTCTCACTTGAGTTGACTTTTGGTCAAACTCATAGTCTTGGAAGAAGAGCCGATGGTTACCATTTGTAATGGTACAGGTGGTGTGTATCATTGGTATTTCTGGTAGTGAGAGTAGAGGCAGATGAGTATCAATTGAGAGGTGAGTCTCTTCACTGTACTCGGGGGTCAAATACACCAATGTCGGCCAACTAGATTATGTTTGTAGAATGATAGTTGTCCTCGTGACACTTGTTGATATGCTAGCATGTGCTTGTTGTCTTTTTGACTTTTACCGATATGATTGTATGCTTAGATGTAAGGGTGAAATATACTTGTATCGGTTGAAAGATACCCAAGGAGTTGAAAAAGATTTGGGGGTGAAAAAGACCCGTACCGGTTGAAAGATACCGAAGGAGTTGGAATAGACTCGAGGGTGAAATAAACATGTACTATCAAATATAACATTGTACTTCCAAAAGCAATCATTTTATAGCATTGTACTTTATAAGATGATTTTTTTCACCATGTCAAAAGTTTTCTAGATATTTGAGAAAGAAATTATCAAATATAGCATTGTAAAATAAATAAGTTATTTTGCAAAATACCCTAAAGCAACAATGTCCATTGAAAGCTCATTGCTATTATAAACGTGAATGGTTCATGTTTCTTTATTTATTTTTATTGGAAAAAAAACATTTTAATAACTTAATCCTTTAGTTTTTTTATTCCTTGACTTAATATTTCAATGTAGTTTCATAAGTCATAGTTTTCGTCTTTTTGATCGAACAAAATCTTATTCCATGTGCATGTATCTGTTTATATGTTTGTGTGGTTGTTTTGCGTAAAATAAACGAAATCCATTTCGATTATACCAATGTACTTTTAGAATACAATACTTATATTTATACATCACCCTACTTTCAATTTGTCTTATATTTTGCATTTAAAAAAAACAAAGTGTTATTCTCTCAAGTATAGATTCATGAAGACATAAAATATTAGTTTCATAAGACAACTATATTTTTGCTATTATTAAATATTATTTTGATTTGTCTACCGTGTAGTACACTTGTTATACCTAGTATTTGATAAATCATAATTCATTAATTCTTTAAAAAATCGATTTTTATATATTCATGTTTTAATATGGAAGAATTCAGTATTTAAACTCATGTATGTGTAGTTTAATTACATTTACAAAACTAAAGAATAAAAAAAATTAAGGCTATCGAGTCGGGTTGAGCGGCCTCAAAGTCCAATACTGAAGGAATAAGAGCCTTTATGCCGAGAGCCTTAACCCTTAATTAAGCAAAATCATTGACCTTACATCTGGTTTGATTAGGACAGTATCACATTTCATCATAAAGAGTATCTAATTCTTTCTTACCAAATAAGACATCAAACTAATTGGTTCGGATGATCAATTCATTCTTTCTTTATGGCAAGCGAATAGCTAAAGAGCTTATGAAAGAACATTGTCTTCTCCTATTCTTGAAAACATCTTTAAAATAGTTATTAAAGAGACTAGCACTTTTAACAGGAAAAGCAAACAAATACCTCCTTTAATTTGGTGGCCTCTTCCTTGATAAGAATTAAAGAAGAATAAGAATATAGGACAAATATAATTATAATATAAGACCAAAAATCAAACATAAAAAAAATAAATAAATAAGAAAACTAATGACTTAATATCATATTTTACCTATTCTACATTTGAAGTTATTACTCAGTAAAATTAATGAATTATTAATGGCCTCTCAAATATTAATAACTTATAGCATAAAAGAAACTATGTAATTTTCTTTCAAAAATGATACCAGTTATAAAGTATATGTATGTTGATGTAGCGATATAGTCGACCGAAGAAGGGTAGAGAGTAGACAACCGATGAAGTTGTCAATAGCGGCTGCATTAAAGAAAAAAAAGGCAATAATGATGGAGATAAACCCAAAAGACATGAATGTAGTATCCGGAAAACTCAAAATCAAGGGTTATATAGTAAACAACGACAACGGTAGGAGATGTACCATCTCTAAAATTACATAGAGCAATTAAAGTAATAACATGGATTTTTGGTGATTGTTAGATTAATTTGTTATAATTACCGTTGGTATTTTTTTTTGAAACAGCGGAATCATATTAAAAGCCACCGCTAAAAGGAGAGATGGGCAATAAAAAGAAAAGTACAAAAACAATTACAAAATACTGAAGGATAATCATACCAAATAGCCCAGTTACGGTTCTCGTATTTCCTCCTATGTTTACCCAACTAAACACCAAAGTGATAATATTATCCTCCAATTTTGAAGTAGAGACACATTTTGTTGACAACTTTGTCATTTCGAGCACGCTAAACACACAAAAGATAGACGTAGATGATGGCTAAACGAAGATTTCTTTTCTAAGGGCAATTCCCCGATGAGCTGTGAAACTTACCATCCCAACAACAACCGAAGAGAATTGCTAGAATGAAACCTTACAATTCTAAGGTGTTGTTTGTTTTTTCTCTGCAGATCTGCGTGACAACTTCTGTCTGCGCCGCGCACACGACGTGCAAACATATACCCCCACAGACTGTTTGTTTTTTAAAAGTGTACAGACTTAAAAATGTCTGCGCGAGGTCTTCTTGGCGCAGACATGGACCAATGTCTTCTAAGGTCTGCACCCCAGTTTAATCTAAAAAAACACGCTTTATTTTTTCTCAGTGCCTCCAACAACCTACAGACATCTACGCCTCCCCCTCCATCGATGCTTATCTCCATCGGTCTTCTTCAACCTCTCTCCTCCTCCTCATGTTGCCGACGCTTAGACTAGGACCGTCTTTTTCCTCATGACTGACCGCACCACATACGCACTTCATTGTCGCCGGATTTCTCATATGCTCTGCAATCGTTCATGCTGTTCACCGCCGTCAATCGTGCCCACCGTCTCCATCGCCGCCTATCATGCCCACTGTGTCTCTATCATCATCGTCTCAGACCTCTATTGCCATTGGTAAGAACATTTTCCCTGAAATCAGATGTTATCTTCTAGGGTTTGTTGTACTTGCTAGAAATCAGATGTTATTGATACTGAAATCACATTATTTTGCTGAAACATGAAAATCATATATATATTCACTGAAAATCGGATTTATTTGCTGATATTAGATGTTCATAGGTGATGGAAATCATATTTATTTACTGAAAATGTATATACTTTGCTGAAATATGAAAAATGTTGTTCGATTTGTTGAAATTAGTTGTTATTATTGCTGGAAATCACATTTTAGCTGAAATTTGATGTATATATTTTTGTTGGAAATCGCATTTTAGCTTAAATTAATTGTTATTATTGCTGAAAATTACATTTTCAATTGAAATTAGATGTATATAGCCGTTGGAAATTATGTTTTAAGTGAAATTAGGCTTTATTGTTGTTGGAATAGTATTTCATATATGATGTTTTAATGCTTGTAATTCATATATTTTGTAGTTCATTGGTATTAATTAGTGACTCATGGATGCAGGAAAGCTATTTGATGAAGGCTCACATTCTATAACCACAAATGACTAATGGATTCAGGTTACTATTTGATGAAATGTTTTTGTAACATGTATATAAGTTATAAACATTTGTATAATAAGTGAAATTAGAACACTAGCTAGTGTGAGGAATGATTCGTGAATTGCAACTTTGTTTCCATGTGACGTCAAAAAGATTTGAGGTTTGATTCATATTTCATTGTTGTATAATTTGAAAATAATAGATTTTAGAGGTTAGATTTTTGTTTCAGTGTTGTAATATTGTATGATTTGAAAATAATTGATTTTAGATGTTAGATTTATGTTTTAATGTTGTATAATTTTTAAAATTTTTTTTTGGTTGTAGGATTTATATATGATTTATATTTTAGCGTTATAAAAAAAATTATTTAAAATTTTTGTGTTGAAAAAGTCTTTTAAGTATAAAAAATAATTTGATTAAAATTTTAGTTTATTTTACTAGACTGCAGACGTTAAAAAACAAACAACCTTCTTCTTGCAGACTACAAACGTTTAGTCCACCTCTTCTACAACAAATGTTTGCAGATATGGTCCGCAAACTGCAAATGTTTTGTCTCTCAAAAAACAAACAACACCCAAGTGAAGTATCCAATGCAAACCAGCAACCGAAAAGAATTTTAAATGTACAATATTTGATTGAATTAAAAAAAAATACAATGATGTGTCCATCTAAAATATTAAAAGAGTGTTCATTTAATAAATTCCCTAGACATCATTTACTCCTCTAGTGTCCACCCTTAATATACATACACCCTTAATATACATACTTTATCTTGGCTCAATTTGAAAATATTTCCGTTAATATATGTTACCGTTGTAGTGTGACCGTTGGATTTTAAAGCTCAATTTGAAAATATGACTGTTAATATATGTTACTGTTGTAGTTTGACCGTTGGATTTTAAATATAATTACAATTTAGCCGTTATCGCATTGCTACTTAAATCCGCATGTGCAAATCCGATTTGTTTATGCTTTGTTTTATGAAATCAGAGTAAGTTTTTGATTAAAAGTGTTGCGGAATTTGTTCCCAGAAAACATGATAAATTCTTTATCAAAGCATTTCCGAAGAAATGCAATTTATTCATTTTAAAACATTTGGGATGTCCTGGTCAATACAGACACATAAGCATAAACAGAACTTACATTATTTTACACTAATGATTTACATATCCTTTAATCTCTTAGTGAAATATGTCTTCGTATTGATACTTGTGATACAAAGAAAATTGAGTGGGTCAGGCTTGGGATCCTGGTGAGCATATACAGTTTTCAACCCACAATAAAATATTATATTATATTTAATCATCACACAATCAACCCAATTACCCACCCCATTATCTCCTTTTTATTTCTTAAAGATTATCCTAAGAATCAACTATTCCTCGTTCATTTATTCTTAAGGATTATCCTAAGGAATCGACACGAAATCCATCGTTGTCAGGGTTTTCTCAACAGACACTATATCCGTAGTTACCAAGCGCTAACTCCATAGTCGTCGGGGTTTATCTCGTTTATTGACGGTATTGGTTCCGAGACTCCTCTAGCAATACATATCAATGGGTTTTTAGAGTACTCCGGTGAACACCAAGTCCACAACACCTACAAGTTGCGAGCTTGTTAGTGTTCCACAGGACTGTCTAGAATAGTTCGTGGTTGTCATCACTACTCTGCTGAATGATGGGGGCCATCATTTGGGTAAAGGTTTCACTCATTTTTCACCTGTCACCCTCATCTCATGATCTATATCATCTTTCGTCTCATCCTGAAACTCATCTTTCCTCGTACACCAACTATTTCATCTACCATGTTCTACCCAACATATTTGTAGATATAAATTACATATATAGTTTAAATCATTTAAAACATGTATAAAACATTCATTCAACAACCATCTCAAGTAAAACAAACAACATATAAACACATAACACGTATTTCATAGCAAATACTTCGTATCTATGCGGTAGAAGAAAGTAACTACACAATCACTTGATAATACGATGATCAGACAACACTACGACTCTAAATGTAGTATTCTTCAGTGAATCCGGGATGCTTCCTTGGAAATCGGGCCTCTCGCGGGCAGAGTTTCGGCTCGAAAACTTTACTTCTCGGGATCTTTGGGGCTTCGGGTGTCAGGATTGATACCGGGGCTTCAGGGGTATATATTGCATGTAAATCGAGGTAATATCGGTGAGAGAGAAGAAATTTGGCAACCAAACTCGGCTGCACTTGTGATCTATTTATAGTGCTGAAGTCTGCCACGAACGCAAGGTGTTCCTCGAACGCTGGGCGTTCCCTTTGAACGCGGTGCGTAGGAGTGGGGTTTCGATCCTATCCCTTATCCACTGAGTCAGCATCGACGTGGCCACTCTGGAGCCAAGTTTTAAACGCAGGGTGTTCCCCAATTGAACGCGGGCCGTTCCTTCTTTGGGATGCGTGCCTCGAACTTCAGAAATTCATAACTTTCGCATACAATCTCTGTTTCCGACGTTCTTTATATCCACGCATAGGTGAGACTATGATCTACAACTCTCTTTTAGACTCCGTCGGCTATTTTTGACTTTTTTTTGTTATATTATTTTTAGTAAGCCGAGACAGGAAAACTCCGTTAGAAATTTATAACTTCTTCATCTGACGTCCGTTTTCATCTGTCTTTCTTCCGTTGCACTACTATCAATGAGATCTTCGATTCTCGTTTAGATTGTTTCAGATAGAAACCACTCGATCTCATATTCGAACTTTGGGTTGTATACCGCTAAGCTGAAACTTAGAAAAATCATAACTTCCTCATACGAAGTTAGAGTTGGACGTTCTTTTTATGCATGCTCTCGGTTTAACGTATTCTACGACTTTTGTTTAGATCATTAAGGCTAAATATCGCTCTATCGTAAATTCACTATTTACGTCCTACAGCGTCGTGCCAAATCTGTCGCGAAACTTTGACAAGTCATAACTTATTCGTTATAACTCAGATTTCAGTGTTCTTTATATGTACGTAAACCTTGTGAAATATACTACAACTTGGTTAAGATTATCTATTCTAAACACTCTTCTATCAAAAAGTCATTTTTGACGCTTATTGTCTCTAAAATGACTAGCCCGGATCTACGGGCGTTACACCATAGGATGTACATCGACTATCGGGAGTTGAACAATTTAACGGTGAAGAACCGTTACCTACTCCCGAGGAATGATGATTTGTTCTATTAGCTTCAAATCACATATTGGTTGTCCAAGATTGATATACAGCAGGGATATCATCATATGAGGGTCAGAGAGGAGGACATGCGGAAGACTACTTTCAGGACTCATTATGGTCATTATGAGTTCATGGTGATGAATTTAAGGCTCACTAAAGCTCCGGCCGCGTTTATGGATCTCATAAACCGCGTGTGTAGACAGATGTTGGATCGATCTGTCATTGTAGTTATTGACGATATTATGGTCTATTCTAAGACCAAGGAGAAGCATGAGGATCATCTGAGAGAAATTCTAGAAACTCTAAGGAGGGAGAGGTTTTATGCCAATTTCTCCAAGTGCGATTTCTAGTTGCGTGAGGTGCAATTTCTAGGGTACCTTGTCAATCAGAAGGAGATATTGGTTGATACGGCCAAGATCGAGGCCGTGATGTAGTGGGAGGTTTCAAGGTTTTCATCTAAAATTTGGAGTTTCATTGGGTTAATAGGGTATTATCGGAGGTTCATCGAGAACTTCTCCGGGATCACAGTTCTGTTGACCAAGCTGACGAAGAAGACTGTCACTTTTTGTTGGGAGCCTGAGCAACATGCGATACTTGATACTTTGAGACAAAAGTTGTGTGAGGTTCCGATTCTGGCCCTACCCGAGGTCATGGAGGATTTCGTGGTTTATTGTGATGCTTCGATCATTGGGTTAGGTGCAGTGCTTATGTAGAGGGTCCATGTGATTGCTTATGCTTTGAGGTAGCTGAAGCCTCATGAGGCGAATTATCCTACTCATGATTTCGAGTTGGGGCTATGGTTTTTCCCCTAAATATTTGGCGTCACTATTTGTATGGGGTTTTTTGTATTATTTACACGGACCATAAGAGTTTGAGATGTCTCATGCATCAGTCAAATCTGAACATGAAGCAATGTAAGTCCCTAATTTTCCCGTGTATCAATCGGATCCGTTTGATGGTGCGGAATCCCAATCAAACGAATGATGTCAGATCAAATAGAAGAGAAGAAGAAGAAGAATAATATGAATCTCTGTATGAATTGATTAGAATGAAGTTCATTTACACAAGATTCACACACATAAAATGCTCTCTAGTTTCTTTCTTCTCTTGTTCATCAATCCGTTCCTCACACCCTAACACCTATATTTATACAAGGGGAACATGGGCTTGGTGGACGTGGGCCGTAAATGGGTTTACGACCGTAAACTCAACCGTAAACCCCACCTGATCGTAAACTAGACTGAAAGCTCATAAAATATTACATAAAAATATAATTTCCTAGAAAAGCAAAGTATAAACCATATTTTGACCCAACAATCTCACTCTTGGTTTATAGCTTTCTTTTCTTAATTGACCCAACAAGCCCCCCCTAAAAAGTAGCTAGCTCTTCTTGTTAATCTTCATTGGGAGATTGGCTTCAGCATTTATCTTCGATTTCTTCACAACTTCAAGATATACTTGATGAATCTTCAATGAATCACTTCATCTTGAGCACTTGAGCTTTTCTTCAAGATTTGACTCTGAACGCACATTGGGTGAGGAGGCTTCTTGTACTGATTCTTGAAAGATGGCGCTTTCAGCTTGAGAATCTTCAGAGAGAACATCAGAAATAATCTTCTGGATCGCTTTAGCAGGTTTAAGATAGCAGCAGACTGATTGAGGAGACTTCTATGCAATCCATCACATAATCTTCAATTTCAGCTTCACCTTGCTTCCGGGGTTGAAAGATTGAATGTTGAAAGAATAATCTTCATTTCTTTCTCCTTCGAATGAGAATTCTTCGATGCTCACGGATGAAGCCTTGGCTTAGAAATCTTCAATACAGTCTCCATGAGTTTCATCTTCACCTGAAATCACTTTTCAAGACAAAACAAAACTAAAAGAAAACTTAGAACAAAAAGTAAAACAGATATAACACTATTTTTTATTTTGAATTTTTTTGATTTTTGTTTGATTTTTTTTTTAAATTTTAATTCTCCCCTAATATTTAAATTAGAAGAACACTACGAACAAACTTAACAAAAACAAAAATAATAGCTAACTTTAAGAGTAATTTGGGATCAAAGTTTTTAGACAACCTTATTCCACTTGTCGGTACCCTTATCTTCACATCTTCATCTGATTGATCGCCAGTATTGTGATCCACTTAAATACGAGAAATTTGTGACAATTTTGGACAATTTACCAATGACATGATGCATATATCTTAATTGTAACTTTATTATCATGATTGGCTCAAATTCTTAAATAAATTTTTCTTAAGACCATTTAACTGACTACAACCAGGGATATTATTGTCCACCTAAATCGACCAGCGAGATCTACAGACAATCTGTATGTGTTCAATTTTAAGTATCCTAGAACATGTTTCCCGCTTCCTGATATGCCCCAGCCATCAAGAACTTCCAGAGTACTCCTTACACCGGGTGAGTAGACAATCATTCAGAGAGAGAGCAGATTCAGATTGCTATTACTTAAAGTTTTAGAGGGATTGAGAAGTAGAAGGTTGCATATGCTGTGTTCCAGGTCGGATTGGAAGTCATGCAAAGGAGACAACATATGGCTAATAGATAAGAGGAATTTCATATATATATATACCATGCAGAGAAATATAGTTGCATATGTAACAGTCTAGGTCGGATCTCCCGATCATGCAGATGAGGTAACATATGACTAACAGACAGAAAGAAAACGATTTTCTACAGACCTAATTTATCGGAATTTTACCAGTCACCCCATCCAACCGAAATTAAGGACAGAATCCGCACATCGAGGAAAAGTGAATCCACAGTTCTAGATACGGGCTATTTAATGTGACCAGTAGATTCCCATGTATATCTCCCTGCTCAACCTATCCGAGCGTCGTGATGTCAGGCTAAACGAATCTAACTAGGTCAAAGTTTGTCAAGTCCTTAAATTCAATAAGTTCAAATCTTCGTAGTCAAGTCCATTTAAAATCTTTCGTGCTCACCAGCGCATCGAACATAGAGCCTAGATAATTCAGATTCAGTCCCTTACACAGATTCAGATTGCCTGTTATCACATGATTATATCACTTCCCAAAACATCTCCTGCAAGCACATTCCATTAACACCATATTTTTTTTATTTTCTGATTTTCTAATGTTTTTGGATTCTTTTTTTTTTAATTATTTTTTCTTTAATTTTTGTTTTGTTTTTATTTCTCCCCCTAAATTTATGCATAGGAGAGAAACGAAAGTAAATGCGCAAATTTAAACTATCCAAAAACAAAAATTAGTCTTTAAAGTGAATCAGCTTAAGAAAAACTCCGTAGTATAGAGAAGAAAACACAAACCGTAATTCACCGATTGAATCTGCATTCAGAAGGTCTGAGAACAGCAAGCATAATCTCATAACAGATCCGAAAATTCTTCATATCATTAAGCACTAACCCCATTTGTGATCTCTTCCTTTCTTCCTTTCCCGCAAAAGGACACATACTCTCAACAAAGCTCTGAGTGTTGTACAATTGAGAGATGTCCCCAATCATATGCCAGGAGCAGCCACTACCAACAAATCGAAGTCTGATGATATGCCTCCACAGCTGCTCCAGCACAGAGCGGGATCAGTTGGTCTTTGGAACCCAGTCCATTTTGAAACTGGGTCGACCTTTGTCATCAACGCAAGGTACTTTCTCCCATGACATGTCCTATTTATCACAAACAGAAGATATAGAAATATTAGAATCATTAGAAGATTTGGGAGATTGAGCCTTCAGAACCCATTTGTAGTTGGGTTTAACCCATTTCTTTTTCGATCTGATGGGTGGATCAGTACTTGATTTGGAACTTGAAGCCGACTGCCGAGATGACTTTGACCTAACCAGTCTTGGCTTCACAGGAGCATCTCTTGAACTAGACTTTTAGGCCAACATTCCCTTCTTGCCCTTGGGATTCGAATTCTTGGCCTTCTGCGCATTCCAGTCATCATGGTCTGAACGTGACCTTGAGGGGTTTCTTTTGAAAAATCTCCCTCTTGGCGCGTTCTGCCAGCCTTGTGCATAGTAGGGAACGTATGCACGATTAGGACAATTTTTAGCAATGTGTCTAGATGTTCCACAGTGAAGACAAGTCTTTTTCGTCACTAGGAAGTTGTTTCTTCCTGACCCTGGTGGCGTATCCTTGCCTTGACTCTTATTGTTCCCACATGTACACTTGCAACAGGCACTCTGTTTCACTAGAATTGGTGGCTTGTATTTCTCAACGGCAGGTTTGTTAGGAATAACAGAATTCGAAGCAACAAATTCTGAGTTCAAGGAGATGTTGGATTGCTCAATGCTTTTCTCCTTGTTCTCATCTTTTGCTACTTTACCTACACATAAAGTAGAAGCATTAGTATTTTCAACTTGAATACCTCTTGACACAAATCTAGCTGGTTTTCCATATTGAAGATGTGCCTCCCTGTCAATTTCTTCATGTGTCATAGGGATGGATGTGCAGTTATTATTGAAAGGTGGAGGAACACTATCATACCCTAGACTCTTGTTTTGATTATCTTTAAATTTTAATTGGGTTTCAAATAAGGACTCGACTGTCTGACTTGACGCAGTATAATTTTTGAAACTAACGTCTGTTTTTCCACACTTAATTTTCAAAGTGTCAAGTTCTTCAGTTAAAGCAGCAAGTTGTCTCTTAATATAGTCATAATTTTCACACTTGTTGCTATACTCTTCCTGAAGTTTCCTAAAGTCCTTGGTTTTTGCTTCTAATTCAGCCTTCAGGGGTTTCTGTCCTTTCCTGAGCTAATATCCATCATATCTCAGGTCCTCAACTTCTCTTTTTAATAAATCAATTTGTTCCCGAAGAAATTTAATCGTAATTTCACAAGCTGAAGTACATGTAACTTCAATGACCGGAATGTTTTCAGAACTCATTGTTTTTCTACACTTCAAAGCATCAAGTTCTATAATTACATCAGCAAGACTAAGATGACTGAGATCTTTTGTCTTCTTGATGATAGCCACGTTCATATCCCACGATTTCGGAAGTGAATTCAGTAGCTTTTTGTTTATCTCAAACTTAGACAAGAAGATCCCAACTATATTCATCTTGGTAGTAAGTGCAGTAAATCGCTGCAACTAAGTTTCGAGGGTTTCTCCAGGGATATAATAAAAAATGTTGAAATTTTGTCTTGACATATCCTGACGACTCTCTTTCATGTTTCAACTCCCTTGTAGACCTTAAAATCAATTAAAAAGCACAACTAGAAGCCAAAATCAAAGTTAAAAGTCAAACCCTTTGATTATAAAAGTCAACCTTAAATGTCAAATTTAAAAAGTTAAACTCAAAAGTCAAACTTAAAAGTCAAACCGAAAAGTTAAGTTTGAAAATGTAAAAGTTAAACGAAAAAGTTAAAGTTTAAAGTCAAAGGTCAAACTTGGAAGTCAAAGTCAAAATTTAAGGTCAAAAGTCAAAAAATAAAAGTAAAAAATTAAAATATAATTTTATTTATTAATTTTAATTTAATTTATTATTTATTTATTTATTATTATTATTTTTATTATTATTATTTTTATTTTGGATGAAAAAAGAATTTAAAATTAAAAGGAATTGAATTTTGGGCTGAAAGTGTAAAAAATGCGAAACTTGAAGTGAAAAAGACAGGTTATGAATTAAATGGGGAAGGAATGTATCAACTTGTGGCCTAGAGGAGTTGGTAAGGCGCTGAAGGAATGCGAGCTGGAGGTCACGGGTTCGATCCACAGCACCTCCAAAGTCGCGTCCTATTTTTTTAAATGCAAAGCGAGGCCGCAGTTGCGAGGACTCCTTCTGGCCGCGAACTTCGGACACGCTGCTGACCGCAACCTCGGACCGGCCGTAAACTCTGAGGCCGCAAACCGAGGCCGTGAACTCCTCGGACCGCAAACACCGGCCACAAACACTTCGGAAACCCTAGATGCTGGCCGCCACCCCCTCGTTGATTACGACCAAAAACACCGATTTTTCGACTTTGAAGCTCCAAAACTCGATCAAAAACGCTTTTTTATGAAAACACGAAGAACAAACCCCCCTTATGTTTCAGATCTATCCAAAAACGCAAGAATATTTTGAAAATAAGATCAAATAATGCTCAAAATCTAACAAAAATGACTGATACAACCAAGCTCTGATACCAATTGTAAGTCCCAAATTTGCCCGTGTATCAATCAGATCTGTTTGATGGCGCAGAATCCTAAACAAACGGATGATGTCAGATCAAATAGAAGAGAAGAAGAAGAAGAATAATATGAATCTCTGTATGAATTGATTAGAATAAAGTTCCTTTACACAAGATTCACACACACAAAATGCTCTCTAGTTTCTCTCTTCTCTTGTTCATCAATCCGTTCCTCACACCCTAACACCTATATTTATACAAGGGGGACATGGGCTTGGTGGACATAGGCCTTAAATGGGTTTACGGCCGTAAACTCAACCGTAAACCCCACCTGACCGTAAACTAGACTGAAAGCTCATAAAATATTACATAAAAATATAATTGCCCAGAAAAGCAAAGTATAAACCATATTTTGACCCAACAAGCAGAGCTAGTATCTTGACGTGGTGAAGGATTATGTTTGTGAGATTCTTTAACATCCCGGGAAGCCCAATGTGGTGGACGATGCCGTTAGCCGCAAGGCGGCTAGTACTCCTATCTAAGATTTGTGTTTGAGGATGACAATGCTTACCCTAGTCTTGGAGTAGATTTGCGGGCTCAAGGTAAAGACATGAAAGAGAAGCACTGCAAGAGTGAGCGCATTATGGGGAAGGTGTCCTTTTTTGACTATGACAGCAGGGGATTGACGACCTTACATCGGAAGGATTATGTTCCATATTGTGGCGGTGTACGACATGTATTGATGGAGGAGGGACATAAGTCTAGGTTTTCACTCCATCCAGGTGTGACAAAGATGTACATAGATCTCAGAATAAATTATTGGTGGCCCTGCGTGAAGCGGGATGTGGCATGGTATGTAGAGAGGTGCTTGACTTGCAGGAAAGTCAAGGCCGAGCATCAACGGACCCACAGAAAATGGATCGGTTGGGTATTCCCGTTTGGAAGATGAAAATATGAAGAGATCATGATGGATTTCATCACAAAGTTACCTCAGAAAACGCGAGGGGTGGATTCAATTTGGGACATCGTGGATCGATTGACCAAGAGCACACATTTTATCCCTATCCAGGAGAGAATCTCGACAGAGAAGTTAGCAGACATCTATATTTGTGAGGTAGTTGCACGTCACGGAGTCTCGGTATCAATGGTTTTGGACCGAGATGTGTGTTTCATTTCCAAATTCTAGATGAGATTTCATGAGGATTTGGGTACTCATCTGCACTTTAGCATGACTTTTCACCTGCAGACTGATGGACATAGTGCGCAAACTATCCATATGTTGGAGGATATGTTTCGGGCGTGCGTGCCATATTTTGGAAGGAGCAGGAATACGAATCTTCTGTTGGCTGAGTTCTCATACAATAGCAACTGCCACGCCAACATTGATCGGCCTCCCTTTAAGATGCTTTACGAGAGAAAGTGTTGGACACCGATTTGTTAGGGAGAGGAAGGTCAGCGATTCATGGGGAGTACGGAGGGGGTACTCAAGACTATGGAGGTAATTTAGCAAGTACACGACATGCTTCAAACTGTGCATAGCTGATAGGCGTTGATCATATTTGGAGTTTCGGGTTGGGAATATGGTACTCCTGAAGGTGTCACCTTGGAAAGGTGTTATTCGGTTCAGGAAGCGGGGTAAGTTGGGCCCCAAATATATTGGTCCTTTCATGGTTATTGCCTGGTGGGAAAGGTTGCATATCATTTGGATATGCCTGAGGAACTTAGCCAGATTCACAACGCGTTTCATGTCTCTCAGCCGTGAAAGTGCCTGGCCGACACCTTCATAATGAAACCATTGGATGATATTCAGGTGGATAAGCACCTGAACTACGTGGAGAGACCAGGGGCGATTCTTGACAGAGAGACCAAGACCTTGCACAAGAAGGTACTAGGACCGGTGAAGGTGCATTGGTAGCACCGGAAGGGTTCCCAGTAGACTTGGGATCCCGAGGATGAGACGAGGGAGCACTACCCCAAGCTATTTGCGATAACAAACTTCGAGGACGAACTCTGATTCAAGTGGGGGAGATTTCTAACACCCATTTCAGGTATGAGCTAAGATGTTAATGTTGAATTTCATTCTTGAATGGCCATGGCATGGTGGATCTTCACCACGACATTGCGATTGTTTTCATGGTCGTGAGGTTTAATGACTCTCCACAGTGTGGCAGGTGATTTTAATGAAACCCTAGATTTCTGGGTTGGACCCCTATTTAAAGGAATGTAGAGGCTAGGGTTTTCTTACCCTTAGCCCCTATCATCCTCCTTAATTATAAAGAAAAGCCAATCCTCTTTCCCTAATTATTGAAGCCATTTTGGTGCTCTTGGAATATTTAAAGAGACAAAGAAGAAAAAGGAAGTGAAAATCTAGTAAGCAAGTCTCCATTCTTCATCCTAGCACTCTTCTCGACCTTTTTAAGTGTCCAATACTCGATTTTTCTCATGCTAGATTTCTAGATCTTAAGTTTTAGCCCATAATCTTCTTGTTCTTGATAGTTGGAATGGTGAGACTTCATAAAGGTTACAACTTTATGAATCTTTGGAACATTTAGTATGGTTGTGGGTTTGGATCTGAAGTATAGTAGAGTTTTTTAGCCATGCATGGGATTTTTATCAAAAACCAATATTTTGGACCAATTATGGCTTCAAGGCATGCATTGGACATGCATGTCTATAAAGCACCTACCTTTATGTCAGATTTGGTATTGGAAACCCTTCTAGAGTGGTTGGGTTAGGGACCTTTTTGGATTAACGGCTTAATGGTTATGACATTGTTGAATTTAGCCTTATTGGACTAGGGTTTGAAATTTTTGACTTTTGAGGTGGTTCTAGTTGATAAAGTTGGAAACTTTATCATTCTAGACCATATTTCAGACAATATATGAGCTTTAGAGCTCTTGGAATAGAGGAAAACGGCTTAACCCATTAAGTTGTTTGAAACTCAGTGCCCACAACGTGGCCTTAGGTCGCCACAAAGTGGTGACTAGGAAAAAGCCCGTTGTTTCGATGTATGAAGGCCACGACGTGGCCATTGATGGCCATGGCATGACGGTTAACTAAATTCAATGTTGACCGTCGACTTCTGACTTGAGTTGACTTTTGGTCAAACTCATAGTCTTGGAAGAAGAGCCGATGGTTACCATTTGTAATGGTACAGGTGGTGTGTAGCATTGGTATTTCTGGCAGTGAGAGTAGAGGCATATGAGTATAAACTGAGAGGTGAGTCTCTTCACTGTACTCGGGGGTCAAATGCACCAATGTCGGCCAACTGGATTATGTTTGTAGAATGATAGTTGTCCTCATGACACTTGTTGATATGTTAGTATGTGCTTGTTGTCTTTTTTGACTCTTACCGATATGATTGTATGCTAAGATGTAAGGGTGAAATATACTTGTATGGGTTGAAAGATACCCAAGGAGTTGAAATAGATTCGGGGGTGAAAAAGACCCGTACGGGTTAAAAGATACCGAAGGAGTTGGAATAGACTAGAGGGTGAAATAAACAAGTACTATCAAATATAACATTGTACTTCCAGAAGTAATCATTTTATAGCATTGTACTTTATAAGATGATTTTTTTTCACCATGTCAAAAGTTTTCTAGATATTTGAGAAAGAAATTATCAAATATAGCATTGTAAAATAAATAAGTTATTTTGCAAAATACCCTAAAGCAACAATGTACATTGAAAGCTCATTGCTATTATAAACGTGAATGGTTCATGTTTATTTATTTATTTATTTTGGAAAAAAAACATTTTAATAACTTAATCCTTTAGTTTTTTTTATTCCTTGACTTAATCTTTCAATGTAGTTTCATAAGTCATAATTTTCGTCTTTTTGATCGAACAAAATCTTATTCCATGTGCATGTATCTGTTTATATATTTGTGTGGTTGTTTTCCGTAAAATAAACAAAATCCATTTTGATTATACCAATGTACTTTTAGAATACAATACTTATATTTATACATCACCGTACTTTCAATTTGTCTTATATTTTGCATTTAAAATAAATTGTTATTCTCTCAAGTATAGATTCATGAAGACATAAAATATTAATTTCATAAGACAACTATATTTTTGCTATTATTAAATATTATTTTGATTTGTCTACCGTGTAGTACACTTGTTATACCTAGTATTTGATAAATCATAATTCTTTAATTCTTTAAAAAATCGATTTTTATATATTCATGTTTTAATATGGAAGAATTCAGTATTTAAACTCATGTATGTTTAGTTTAATTACATTTACAAAACTAAAGAATAAAAAAAATTAAGGTTATCGAGTCGGGTTGAGCGGCCTCAAAGTCCAATACTGAAGGAATAAGAGCCTTTATGCCGAGAGCCTTAACCCTTAAGCAAAATCATTGACCTTGCATCTGGTTTGATTAGGTAAGTATCACATTTCATCTTAAAGAGTATCTAATTCTTTCTTACCAAATAAGTCATCAAACTAATTGGTTCGGATGATCAATTCATTCTTTCTTTATGGCAAGGAAATAGCTAAAGAGCTTTTGAAAGAACATTGTCTTCTCCTATTCTTAAAAACATCTTTAAAATAGTTATTGAAGAGACTAGCACTTTTAAAAGGAAAAGCAAACAAATACCTCCTTTAATTTGGTGGCCTCTTCCTTGATAAGAATTAAAGAAGAATAAGAATACAAGACAAATATAATTATAATTTAAGACTAAAAATCAAACATAAAAAAACAAATAAATAAATAAGAAAACTAATGACTTAATATCATATTTTACCTATTCTACAATTGAAGTTATTACTCAGTAAAATTAATGAATTATTAATGGCCTATCAAATATTAATAACTTATACTCATAAAAGAAACTATATAATTTTCTTTTAAAAATGATACCAGTTATAAAGTATATGTAAGTTGATGTAGCGATGTAGTCGACCGAAGAAGGGTAGAGAATAGACAATCGATGAAGTTGTCAATAGGGGCAACATTAAAGAAAAAAAGGCAATAATGATGGAGATAAACCCAAAAAAAGTGAATGTAGTATCAGGAAAACTCAAAATCAAGGGTTATATAGTAAACAACGACAACGGTAGGAGATGTACCATCTCTAAAATTACATAGAGCAATTAAAGTAATAACATGGATTTTTGGTGATTGTTAGATTAATTTGTTATAATTACCGTTGGTATTTTTTTTTGAAACAGCGGAATCATATTAAAAGCCACCGCTAAAAGGAGAGATGGGCAATAAAAAGAAAAGTACAAAAACAATTACAAAATACTGAAGGATAATCATACCAAATAGCCCAGTTACAGTTCTCGTATTTCCTCCTATGTTTACCCAACTAAACACCAAAGTGATAATATTATCCTCCAATTTTGAAGTAGAGACACATTTTGTTGACAACTTTGTCATTTCGAGCACGCTAAACACACAAAAGATAGACGTAGATGATGGCTAAACGAAGATTTCTTTTCTAAGGGCAATTCCCCGATGAGCTGTGAAACTTACCATCCCAACAACAACCGAAGAGAATTGCTAGAATGAAACCTTACAATTCTAAGGTGTTGTTTGTTTTTTCTCTGCAGATCTGCGTGACAACTTCTGTCTGCGCCGCGCACACGACGTGAAAACATATACCTTCGCAGACTGTTTGTTTTTTAGAAGTGTACAAACTTAAAAATGTATGCGCGAGGTTTTCTGGGCGCAGACATGGACCAATGTCTTCTAAGGTCTGCACCCCAGTTTAATCTAAAAAAACACGCTTTATTTTTTCTCAGTGCCTCCAACAACCTACAGACATCTACGCCTCCCCCTCCATCGATGCTTATCTCCATCGGTCTTCTTCAACCTCTCTCCTCCTCCTCATGTTGCCGACGCTTAGACTAGGACCGTCTTTTTCCTCATGACTGACCGCACCACATACGCACTTCATTGTCGCCGGATTTCTCATATGCTCTGCAATCATTCTTGCTGTTCACCGCCGCCAGTCGTGCCCACCGTCTACATCACCGCCTATGATGCCCACTGTGTCTCTATCATCATCGTCTTAGACCTCTATTGCCATTGGTAAGAACATTTTCCCTAAAATCAGATGTTATCTTCTAGGGTTTGTTGTACTTGCTAGAAATCAGATGTTATTGATACTGAAATCAGATTATTTTGCTGAAACATGAAAATCATATATACATTCACTGAAAATCGGATTTATTTGCTGAGATTAGATGTTCATAGGTGATGGAAATCATATTTATTTGCTGAAAATGTATATACTTAGTTGAAATATGAAAAATGTTGTTCGATTTGTTGAAATTAGTTGTTATTCTTGCTGGAAATCATATTTTAGCTTAAATTTGATGTATATATCTTTGTTGGAAATCTCATTTTAGCTTAAATTAGTTGTTATTGTTGCTAAAAATTACATTTTTAATTGAAATTAGATGTATATAACCGTTGGAAATTATGTTTTAAGTGAAATTAGGCTTTATTGTTGTTGGAATAGTATTTCATATATGATGTTTTAATGCTTGTAATTCATATATTTTGTAGTTCATTGGTATTAATTAGTGACTTAAGGATGCAAGAAAGCTATTTGATAAAGGCTCACATTCTATAACCACAAATGACTAATGGATTCAGGTTACTATTTGATGAAATGTTTTTGTAACATGTATAGAGAACCCTATAAGTTATAAACATTTGTATAATAAGTGAAATTAGAACACTAGCTAGTGTGAGGAATGATTCATGAATTGCAACTTTGTTTCCATGTGACGTCAAAAAGATTTGAGGTTTGATTTATATTTCATTGTTGTATAATTTGAAAATAATAGATTTTAGAGGTTAGATTTATGTTTCAGTGTTGTAATATTGTATGATTTGAAAATAATTGATTTTAGAGGTTAGATTTATGTTTTAATGTTGTATAATTTTAAATTTTTTTTTTTTTGGTTGTAGGATTTATATATGATTTATATTATAGCGTTATAAAAAAATTTATTTAAAATTTTTGTGTTGAAAAAGTCTTTTAAGTATAAAAAATAATTTTATTAAAATTTTAGTTTATTTCACTAGACTGCAGACGTTAAAAAACAAACAATCTTCTTCTTGCAGACTACAAACGTTTAGTCCACCTCTTCTACTGCATATGTTTGCAGATATGGTCCGCAAACTGCAGATGTTTTGTCTTTCAAAAACCAAACAACACCCAAGTGAAGTATCCAATGCAAACCAGCAACCGAAAAGAATTTTAAATGTACAATATTTGATTGAATTAAAAAAAAAATACAATGATGTGTCCATCTAAAATATTAAAAGAGTGTTCATTTAATAAATTCCCTAGACATCATTTACTCCTCTAGTGTCCACCCTTAATATACATACTTTATCTTGGCTCAATTTGAAAATATGACCGTTAATATATGTTACTGTTGTAGTGTGACCGTTGGATTTTAAAGCTCAATTTGAAAATATGATTGTTAATATATGTTACCGTTATAGTGTGACCGTTGGATTTTAAATATCATTACAATTTAGCCGTTATCGCATTGCTACTTAAATCCGCATGTGCAAATGAAACACCGAAAAACATATCTTTCCCCAATGACAAAAACGAAAAACATAGCACCAAGCGCTGAGAAAATTTGTGTTCTCGCTCCAACATGGACAATACTAATTGAAGTTGAAGCTACAAGTTTTTTCTACCATGTTAAGTGTTCATTGCATTTCAAGTGTAAGTTTTGTTTTATCTACATTGTGTAAGCTATGCTTCATCACAAAGTAAGATTTATCATATATCTAAGAGTAAATTACTTAAAAATTATATTCTTCATTATTAATACACTATCATATAGTATTGATTATGGTATGTAGACTTCAAGTTTAATGTATATGCTTAAACTTCATATGGTGAATAACTTGATGTTTATTATAACTTTTTTCAAGAAAACAATAAATCTCAGTGCTAGTCACCGGTCTAGCTAGACATGTTGGATAGCCCAATGTTGAAGCTAAATGCATATGCCTGAACATAGACTATTTTGGTAAGGATCGATGCTTAAATATTTATAGTGAGATTAGTATGATATTTTTTTCTTTTGAGTAATTGATATTTCGTTGCAGCCTTCTTTACATATTATATAAGATTTTCATCAACTTTGACAAATCAAAACTAATTACATTTCTTTTGAGTGATGGATTAATTGAACTTAATGAAAAAAGAAAACAGTATAATGAACACCAATAAATTCTAGAAAACAACGACTAAGGTATATATATACTATTATTATACTGTATTCGACTAAAATCCGTTTCCTTTAAAAGACCATGACTCTTTTTGAGCTTTCTTGATGCACACTTGCAGGCCGAATCCCGTTATACGAGATGGGATGGTTAAATAGTTGTTATCAGGAGTATGTTCCTTCCACTTTGTGGAGACTTCGGGTACACACTCCATCGATAAACATGCGTCCATGGATTTCACAGTCAGCCGATACACAAAACCATTCTTAAATGTGTCTGGTCCTACGCAGTCGACATTGAAGACTCTTCCATGTCCTACAACATCATGGTTGACGATGAAGATAACCTTTTCATTCCGTTCCTGAAGAATGACGTGCTTCTGGGTTGTTTCAACACGAAGATTGAAGACGGCATTGTAGACGAATTGAATAGCAGAGTGATGGCGACTGAAATGGTTGTACAGGAGCTTGCAAGAAGCGGCCAAGCCGCAGGAGGAATCAGGACAGAAACATAATGTATGCGGACATATGTTTTCATGCTTGGCTCTCTTGTGGTTCATCAATATCTCTTGGCATCCAAACTTCTTGTTCTTGCACTCTACTCGCAGTGATGCTATCAGCTTTTCCATTCCTCGACAATGCTTAAAGCCCTTTGGAACGCTGCATGAAGGACACTTGTTCTCTGAACGGATTAGGCAAGTATA
Source organism: Lactuca sativa (assembly GCF_002870075.4). NCBI lineage: Eukaryota > Viridiplantae > Streptophyta > Magnoliopsida > Asterales > Asteraceae > Lactuca > Lactuca sativa. Next base: position 171,248,748 of record NC_056624.2, on the reverse strand, counting down.
GCATGATGTATGCCCATCATCACACTACAACAGAAACCAAATTAAATGATATATGCAATGAACAATGTTTCTTCTGATCTTGTTGAATTAGCAGCGCAAGGTTTAGCTAGATTAGATGTTGGAATTACCAGGAAGATCGGCGTACACAACGGATAATGACAGATACTGCAATTTAGCAAGTCTGGATCGGTGGCCACAATCGGAATTGCTTCACCTGCAACCTCCGGTACACCATCTGCCCCTTTGTCTTCCGCCTCAAGTCGTTGAGGATCGGAATTTGAATCGGAATCGGAATCCACCACTTCCAAGGGAACCATATCCACCTCTTGGTTCATCGCAGTAGATCGAGTGGTTCGCCGGTTCCTTCGTGCATGCTGAATCGGCCTTTGAGGCTGCGGCTGCGACGATGACTCGATGAACCGCGGCCGCTTATTAACGACCCCATATGCCCTTGTTATCTCCGCCTCCCATTGGCTGTCAACGATTCGCACCGTTGAAGAAGAAGCATGGCGGCTACTGTTGAGGTTTTGGATTCTGTCGGCCATTGATCTGGATTCTTTCTTTTTGAAATACTAAGATTCAGACACAGAAACACAGTACAGTCGCTGTCGAGAGCAGTGTTTGTTTTTACCAATAAGAATAAAAGATTATTTATACTCAGATTTCTAGGGTTCTGTGTTGGATCCTTTCATCATGTTCGATACTCACTGAGATTCGGGATTTGTTACTATAAATTTCAGGATCCAAATACATAGGCCCAAATTAAATATAACACCAACAGACTATGAATAATGTTTATATGTAGATATCGGATATTTGTAAATTTGTAATTTATTGGATTCTAAAAGAAAGTTAAAAGTTAAAAAGATTGAGTATTATACTACTATAGTCAACCATATGCATTATGCTTGCAGTTTATATACTTCAACTAATTAATGTTTTGATTAGTAGATAATTTGTGTTGGATAACCGATGAATATAAAACAATAATTTGTAGGAATACATAGGTGAGATAATTTGAAAGAAAACTTCATTTAGAAAGCAGATTGAAGTTTTCTTGTAGTGAAGGTATAAACAACGAGTCAATGATAGTGATAGAACAAACATACTCCCTTTTAATTAGAAATTATCATCATCACGTTAGAGTGAGACCACGAAAGTGTCTTTGTTTTTGTAATGAAGTTTTATGTTGGATTTGGATATATATCTATTTTTATCGGTCATGTTTAGAATTTTCAAAAATAATCATAACGTTCATATTTGTTAACGGTCATAAATTTTATGACGACAAAAATTATGTAAAATCACTTTAGGCTGAAGGGTGTAGTGCCATCGAAACCGTACTTCCTCCCCCGCCACGTAAACGCCATGTCATTTTTTACCACTCAAGTGTGGTTTCTTGTCACACCAAGGGAGTGGTGCCACACATTCTTTATTTTTTTTTTAACTATTTTAATTTAATAAAACTTTTTTTTTAAAACTATTTTACTTTAATAAAACTTCTATTTTAATAAAAAAACATAATTTATCATTACTTGAAAACTAAAAAAAAAAAAAAAAAAAAAAAAAAAAAAAAAAAAAAAAAAAAAAAAAACATTACAATACATTACCAAAAAAAAAAAAAAGAATACAAAAACCACACACATGACATTTAAATAATCCTGGAAACTTAAAAAAAAACAAATAAAATAACTAAAGCAAACTACATAAAGTCCTTCTCCGAGAACTCGTCTTCGGGGTCATCCGGTTGATCCAAATTAAGGTTAATGTTTTGAACCCCGTAAATGTGTTCCTCCAAGTCATTGCGAAGATTGTGAAATGTTTCAGTACAACATATCTCTGCTCTGTTGTTTATATACTCTTCCCCACCAATTTCTATTGGCTGTGTCTTTGGTATGGTTTCTTCCTCGTCAAACGCACATATCGCTCTTCCTTCGTCTTCAATAATCATGTTATGCAATATAAGACATGTGTACATGATTTCTTGAAGTTTTTCCTCGCCTAAATAAGCTGCTGGTTTTTTCAATATGAACCACCGTTTCTTCAGAGCTCCAAAAGCACGTTCAACATCCTTCCTAGCTCTTTCTTGAGCTCTCTTGAATTTCTTTCATCTAGAACCATGTGGAGCTGTAAATGATTTAACAAACGCAACATACTCAAGATAGATTCCATCGACCAGATAATAACTATACTTATATGGCGTTCCACGCACTTGAAAAGAAGAATCTGGTGCGGATCCATCGTATATGTTGTTAAATATTGGTGAACGATTAAGAATGTTGATGTCGTTAATCGAACCAGGAGAACCAAAAAAAGCATGCCAAATCCTCATATCTTGTGATGCAACTGCTTCAAGTATGACTGTTGGGTGACCATGATTACCTCGGGTAAATTGCACATGATATGCTGTAGGGCAATTTTCCCATGCGCAATTGAGACAATCTAAGCTTCCTAGCATTCCAGGAAACCCATGTACACTAGCATGATGAGCTTGCAATTACAAGATGGCATTACGTGTAGGCTTACGTAAATATTTTGGACCACAAAACTGAATCATAGTTTTGCAGAAAAAATGGAGACTATCTCGTGCGATCCTAGCAGACATCCTAAAACTTTCGTCTAACGCATCAGGCGGAATGTCATATGCTAATTGACGAAGTGCGGCCGTATATTTTTGTACGGGAGTGAAACCGAGTGTACCTCTAGCATCGTAGCGTTGTTGGAAAAAAACTGCACTCCCTCGTTACATCTTCAACTATACGTACGAATAAACCTTTGAGCATTCTGAAGCGCCTACGAAAATACTACCCTTGGTAAGTGACATTCTCTGCAAAATAGTCTTGCACCAAACGTTGGTTGGCTTATTCACGATTTCTGCAAATATATCTTCGTGTTTATCGTTGAGAACTTGCAGCTACGTTGTTACATACAACATTGTATGTTTGTTCCGCCATTTGAACACACGCAATAGCGGTATCAAAAATAGTGAAATTCTTCAGAATATGACATTTTTGAGGGAGTGGTGATTTTTTTTTTTGAGAGAGAAGAGATTGTGTTGTGAAAAAAAGTGAACTTGATATGTATATATAGGAAAGAAAAAGCAAACGCAAAAGGAAAATAAATAAATACTCAACAACCAACAATCGGCAATCCTTCCCAATTCTCATCAACCAATCACAGAACGCAACCTTGAAGGATTGCACTGCGGCCAAAACCGCACAAGACCGCGGTCTGGGGGCGGTGTGCGCGGTCCAGCTGGCGCGAACCACGGCCCAAAACCACAGCCACACTGTGCAACCTTATATTATAATTTTGCAGTGGAAAAACTTTTTTAATTTTGTAAAATCAGTTTATTTAAATTTTATTTTATTATAATAACTTGCATATGTTAAAAAAACAGGCTTTTATAATAGACTGTAACCGTTTGGTCCGCCTCTTATTACAAGTTGTAGTCATTTGGTCCACCCAACATAATCTAATTATTATCAATCAACATCAGTATATATCGTCAATGCGGCATTTGTGCTATAAGGATCAAAAGAAGGCAGATGAAAAAAATACAAGGACCAATGTGTCCAACTCAAAAATAAAGTAAGAGAGAAGATGAATTTAGGATTAAATAGAAAGAAACATATGTTACGTGCGAACATCTAAGTCATCTATTCATAATAAATAGGAATGTCAAAAAGTCCCGTGGGACCCCGTTCCCGTGGGGGCCCCGTCCCGTTTGGGGTTATTTTTTTTTGTTTTTTTTTTTTAAAAATCAGGGGCGGGGACGGGGGTGGGGACAAGGTTAACCCCCGTTTTAATTTCGGGGGCGGGGGCGAGGGTAGGCAATCCCGTCCCGAAATCCCCATGGGGACCCCGTTAGTAACTACACATCTATTTACATATATTAATTATATAAATATAATAAACTATAACATGATTTTAAGCTTCCAAAATTTATCAAAAAACATGTTTTTAAGCTGTTAGTATAATTTTTTAAAATGCCATAACTTTTTTATTAACATATAAAATTTTGCTATAAATAATTATTTATTACCTAAAAAATAGTTTATTTTAGCCTAAATAACAACTTCTTTTAGCCCAAAAAAAATAGCCCAAAATCAATCGGGGGCGAGGGCGGGGGTAATAAAGGGGATTCAGGGGCGGGGGCGGGGGTAGGAACATTGAACATTCCGGGGGCGGGGGCGGGGTCGGGGAGACGGGGAAATTTCGGGGGCGGGGGCGGAAGATGCACTCCCCGCCCCGTTTGCCCCCGTTGACATCCCTAATAATAAATCGACATCAATACGAAATGTTAATGCCACGCTAGTGCTATAAGGAGAAAAAGACGGCATACGGAAAAATCTAACCATTATAAACAAGAAAAAAAAATAACCAATCATTTTTCTATTTTTAAAAAATAATCATTTTCTCCGATGCCATTATTCCAGAGTACTGTCACTTTGGAGATTTTTATTTTATTTTAGTTCTTTTATTTAATATTCAAAAAATATTGTTTTTTTCGAATACTACATTTCATAATGTTTAATTTCTCCGTTTTTCAATGAAATATCTAATTTTGACATTAATATTGTATATAGTTCATATTACTATTTTTGTTTAATTTTTTATTAAATTAAGCAAATAATGATTTTTTTTATTCCATAATTGTTCTTAAATTTCGGAGTGTTTTTTTTTTTTTCGAAAGCTGACATTTTAGTATGGCATTTGGAATGCCATTCCAAAATTAGTAAAAAAATATTTTTTCTTGGTCCGAAATGCCTATTCTGGACAAAGTGGTTATTTTTGTTATTTTTTGGTTATTATCTTCGGATACATATTAAAAAGTCTGTAGATTTCTTATTAATAATAATAATAATAATAATAATAATAATAATAATAATAATAATAATAATAATAATAAATGTTCACCCATTCAAACTACATATTATACTATCTAAAAAATTGATAATTATAGGAAAAAGGGATCTAGGTAAATAGGTAAATAGGTAATCGACATTGAAATCACTAGACACTATACTTTTAACAAACATTTAATGACATACACTCCTTTTATGACATACAAACGTGTGTTTTCTAAAAATGTTGTATTTTATAAAAAAGATTTATGACATTTATATTTGTATGTCAAAAACGTAGTGTCACAATAAGTAAATAAACACGGAGTATGTCGTCAAATGTGTGTGTCATTTTTCTTAGTAGTCATCTTATAATTTCCTAGCAAATAAACCACGCGTCCATTTTTTTCTCACAAAATCGACCAACTTGGGATTTTGACCTTAGACTTCACAAAATCATTCACATGAAGCTTCACTCTTGCAACCATGGGCGGAGATAGCAGGGGGCTGTCGGATGCTCTGCCCCCCTCAATCTCCTTTAAAAGTCCAAACTATAGTATACCAGTGTATGTATAATTTAAAGTCCACATAAGTTTTGTGTGATAAAAATCCCCAACCAATCTTTATTAAAATTTCAGTTAATATATAGAAAAGTAATAGGGTTACGACTATGAGTAAACTTGGGGCCCACAATTAAAATCTCATAGACTTCAGCACTTCACCCATATTTTAGTTATCGATTTACCTCCATTTACTTTAATTTGTTTAATTTCATTAGTTTCATTACGAGTTCTTTTAACTGTCGATTAACCAATATAGTATATAACTCTTCTATATGTAAGATTTCTTTTACACTATCGTCCAAGACCTTTTTCGGACACAATATAAGCCCCCGTTCTCTTTAAATCCTTGCTCCGCCCTTGCTTGGAACATCAGTGATTGCGATTCCTCGGGCTCACCGTGCCGGTGAATGCGACTCATCACGCTCACCACGCTAACGATTGGGTTTCTACGTTCCCGCTCCAACCCACCCCCCCCCCCCCCCCCCCCTACTATACACCATCTACTACGACTCCTCATATTTACATGCCCTATGTCCACGGGTGGAACACAAACATTCTGACCAAAGTGGGCTTAACCACAACTTAAAATCATTGTTAACTACTTCATGATTGTTATTAATTTCTACTATTAAAGATTCATGTAATCAAACGCATTTTAATGGTAGTCGAGTAATTATGTTTGTGATCGATTTATGTTGATAAATATAAGTCTTATAACAATAAAAAGTATTAGTTGTTCAAGATATTATTACCCATAACTAATAAATAAGTGAAAGGCGTAACTATGAACATAAATATGCATTGTTTTCCATCTTATATTTGAACATAAATATGCATTATCATAATTAATCATTCTCTTGTATGTGTGTGTATGCCCCAACGAGGCAGTGAGGCAATGTCTAAATTTACAGGATACGTATTATCATCTTGTGGGGGTTTTTTCAACCTCTCAAAAATGCTTTCGTAATTCATATATTCTGTCATTATAGTTAACTAAAGTCTTATTGACTTTTATCTCTTTCGAATTTAAATATTCCATTTATGAAATTAAAGTAGTGTTCATAAAACAATGCGTCATTCGATCTAGATATTTGTACAAAAAAAGTACATTGCCTTAGAAGAAAAAATACCTTACCTTAGAAGCGTGTAATGTCATGGCAATTTCATACAAATCCTCCGTGGAAGAATCAAGTCTCGTTCTTAAACCCTAACGCCTCGTTTCCGAGTTTAACAAAAGAAAAGAAGAGAAGAGAAAAGAAAGTCGCAAGAGAAAAGAAGAGAAAGGAAAGGAAAAAAAAATTTCTTTCGTGTTCCCGAGTTGTAGAGAAGTGGAAGAAAATGAATCATTTTGTTCATTCTTTCTAAATCCTCCCAAATCGGAAGGAAAGTTAGAAGGGAAAGTGATCCTCCCATTTCCCTCTATTTCGTTCCACATCCCCTCTTTAATGAAACTCGGGAGCACCAATCTCTTTTATTTTCTTCTCATTTCCACTCATTTCCTTTTCTTTCTCTTGTTAAGTTGAACTCGGGAACGGGTTGTAAAGGTTTGACAGAACAAAAGAGAGGTTTCAAAAGAATTTGATTCCATAACAATGGGACTGGACGTTGGTCTAGATGCGTTAAAGGAGACGATGTGTATCAGACAAAATCGTAAAGCCGTTGAAGCAAAATTCGTCAAGAAGGCTGGCTACGCATATATACGCTTCTCTCGCTCTCTCAATTGTTTATGAATCGATCGATGATATATGAAGTTAAGGAAGGACACTGATTGAATTTATCTGTAATTTGATTTCGTCCCTAATTGAATTTATCCCTCGCATAGTGCCCCTCTTTTCCACACTTGCGGCATGCACCACCGGACCTACAAACTCCGCTGTGACCCTTCCCACACTTCCCACAAGTGTGGCTGCTCTGATCTCCTACTCTAGAATCAATGGTCTTGGACCATTTCGACACCGGCTGCGACTGCACCGGAGCCTGCCTCAGCTCTCGCAACTGCAACTCAATGTCCAACTCCCGCCGCCTGGCGGCCTCTTGCAACTCCAACAAGGTCTCGCACCTCTGCTTAGACACAAACTGTCTGATATCTCTCTTTAGCATACTCAGATATCGGGACATCTGAGCCTGCTCCGAAGCGAATTCAGGGCAAAAAATCGCCCTCTCAGTGAACATCCTGGTGATCTTAGTCACTGACTCCGAATCCTGCTTCAGCTCAAGGAATTCCTGAGCCAATCTCTCCCTCTCAACCCGCGGAACATAATGAGTGTTGAACATCTCTTTGAACTGATCCCATGAAACCGCAGCCCTCTGCGCATCCGAATATTACCCCGTGGTCAATCTCCACCAATCCTTCGCCCCGAGCCTCAACAGGTTCAAAGCACACCTCACCTTCTGATCAGCAGGGCATGAACACGTGAAGAAACACCCCTCCACATCCGACAACCATCTTATAGCAACGATCGGGTCCTGAACTCCATCAAAAGTAGGAGACTTCGTATTATCGAAGTCCCGATACTGAAAACCCCGACCGGCTCCTCCCCCTGCCGCTACTACAGTCGTTGTAGCTGCTACGGCAGCCGTCTCTATGAGAGCTGCATAGCGTTTATCAAAATACTCAACCATGGCGGTCTTGATCGACCCAAACAGTTCCGGCAACTCAGCCCGGAACAACGCAACAACCTCATCATGCAAGATCTCGCGAATCCTCGCATCCAACTCGCACGTGCTCATTTGACCAATAACCTCGGGCGGTACAGACCTGCCTGGAACTCCCTCTCCTACTTCCGATCCTGACCCGGATCCACTCCCAGCATGCCTCGGAATCTCCATACTGAAAAACTCCAGAAAATCTCAGACACTTCCCACTAACCCGGGAACCAACTCTCAACCCAACCCTAGAGGTCATGGTTTCCCTGATACACGTATGGGTCCTGTGCTTTCAGTAGTACGGGCCCATACTACCTTCCACACCTACCCATATTTGTATGAAGTACTACCACAACACCCTAGTGTAAAACATACAAAACAAGCGCTCAACCCTCACTACTAGAGGAGCACTGGAAATCTCCCACAAGGACACCCTAGGCTAACATGCATCATAAATCAGGCAACATTATCATGAAATCCTGAAGATCCCTAGCCTAGCACTAGCATGCTGTTCTATCAAAGCTCAAAAACAAATATCATGTATGGTATTTTGGGGTTACTTACTGGCTCCGACTGATCGTACCTCCACGTCCTCCTTTACTCATTTTGAAAATCGTTTTAAATTCTCTTTTAAAAACTCTCACTGATTTGAGACTGGATTCACACGAGTGTTCCTCCAATTCACTCAAACCAAGGCTCTGATACCAACTTGTAACGACCATAAAATTCCAACCAATTTAAACTTTTCAAAAACAACCCTATTTCATTAAATTATTACAAAAAGGTTTTCAATACAATTTATTTAGAGTATTCCCAGAATCACATCACATATAAACATGAGGAGCGGTACGATCATGCCTTCGCCTTGCCACGGTCTCCTAAGAACCTGAAAAACTTTAAACCACAACTGTAAGCCTGAAAGCTTAGTGAGATATCCCCAAAATACCAACCACATATACCATACACGCATAACATGCCATATCATATCCGATCACAGAACAACCATGCACTTCGGGTCTACTGTGTGACTGGTCCGCCGCACCGGCCAACAGTCCACCTGGTCCACCCTCCGAGTCTAGCCATATACATCGAGTCTGCAGTGTGATTGGTCCTCCCGCACCGGGCCTTCAATAGACCTGATCCACTCTCTGAGTCTACAGTATGACTAGTCCGCCCGCATCGGGCCTTCAGTCGGCCTGGTCCACTCTCCGAGCCTCGGCACGTCTGGTCCGCCCTCTTGGGGCCTACAGCCTATCCGGACCGCTCGCTGGGCCTTCGGGACAACCGGTCCTCCCTGGGTATCTTGGCCTACAGCAAAAAGCAGGGCCCGCCTCAACCCAACTCCAGTCCAAACAACCATGTGCACATAAACATACAATCATATAACAATTCACAGTCAACAAGCCGATCAAGCAGATCACATAACATATCATCATTCTAACCAGGATACCGACCTAACTGGTCACTAGCATAGCATCACCCTACATAACAGGATACCGACCTCAACCAGGTCTCTAACATATACCATCCTAACTACCAGGATGCAAACATATCAAAGCAATAACATAACAACAAATACTCGGATCTCAATCCGATAAAGGGCCGGCCTTGGTGCCTTATACCCTGTTGATATAGTGAGGATAACTCACCTCGAAATTGCCGACTGAACAGATAAAAACAAGCTACTCCAACCACTGATACGATCTCCAACACTGGCCAACACCAAGACTCTGAACTCAAAACAAAAGTCAACAATTACCAAAATGCCCCTGAAATCAACTGGTCAACCCTTGGTCAAAGAAAAGAAAAAGTCAACCCCTGACTGACTCTACTCGTCGAGTCAACTCGATGACTCGCCGAGTCCCCATGCTCAGAATCTCTCACACGTCGCGACTCAACTCGCCGAGTCACCCTGAGACTCGCCGAGTCCAACAACTCTGAGTCCTACTTCACTCGACTCACCGAGTCGTCCCTTGACTCACTGATACACAGCTCACCCTGAAAAAGGAGCAAGACCTCGCGACCAGACTCACCGAGTCCAAGAACAGACTCGCCGAGTCTAAGGCTATCTTCAACCTACTCGCCGAGTTGTTCTTCCAACTCGCCAAGTTTCAGTCCATCTTCAAGCAACTTGCCGAGTACACCTTTGTGACTCGCCGAGTGCCTCTAGATCTCACCCCATACAGAAGCCTTCCATGCCATGCAATTGATCCAAAACGTAGATCTACCCTCCTACAACCCATCCATCACGTAAAGTGGCAAACTTTACATGAATCCAAGGAGATCTAGGCATTTTACACTCTAGGGCTAGGGTTTGGGACAAGATGGCTTCACCAATCACTCAAGAACAGGGACTTTAGTGCACTTTAGACCTTCTCTATTCCAGATCTGAGGTAGCAACCTCAGATCTATCGTTCAAACTCAAAATACCACAAGCTAAACCTCCCATACATCCCAAAAATGATGAATCTAGATTAATAGCAGCCCAAGAACGAGATAATACCTCAAAAGGAAGCCCCATAAGCAATCAAATCTGAATCTAAGCAAAGCCCCTTGCTCTAAGCCTCCTAACTCTCCAAGATATTCCTCCAAATCTCTTCTCCAAGGCTCAATTGCACACAAATCCTTCACAATTGCATTGCTAGGGTTTTCTGGACTTCAAAGGAAGGTAAGGAGGCTGGGGAGAGGGTATAATGTCCTTTATATAGGGTTCATCCTCCGAAATTAGGGTTTTCTCCACTCAGCACCAACTCGCCGAGTCCAGCCGCCAACTCGCCGAGTTGGCCATTTAACACGCGACCAAAATCGCGACCCTACTCGCCGAGTCCACTCGTGGACTCGCCGAGTTGCCCTTTCCAATTTATACTTTTAGCCCTTCAACTTTACTCTTGATATTCCGGGATGTTACAAAAGAAAAGCCAATCCTCTTTCCCTCATTATTGAAGCCATTTTTGGTGCTCTTGGAATATTTAAAGAGACAAAGAAGAAAAAGGAAGTTAAGATCTAGTAAGCAAGTCTCCATTCTTCATCCTAGCACTCTTCTCGACCTTTTTAAGTGTCCAATACTCGATTTTTCTCATGCTAGATTGCTAGATCTTATGTTTTAGCCCATAATCTTCTTGTTCTTGATAGTTGGAATGGTGAGACTTCATAAAGGTTATGACTTTATGAATCTTTGGAACATTTAGTATGGTTGTGGGTTTGGATCTGAAGTATAGTAGAGTTTTTTAGCCATGCATGGGATTTTTATCAAAAACCCATATTTTGGACCAATTATGGCTTCAAGGCATGCATTGGACATGCATGTATATAAAGCACCTACCTTTATGTCAGATTTGGTATTGGAAACCCTTCTAGAGTGGTTGGGTTAGGGACTTTTTTAGATTAAGGGCTTAATGGTTATGACATTGTTGAATTTAGCTTTATTGGACTAGGGTTTGAGATTTTTGACTTTTGAGGTGGTTCTAATTGATAAAGTTGGAAACTTTATCATTCTAGACCATATTTCAGACAATATATGAGCTTTAGAGCTCTTGTAATAGAGGAAAACGGCTTAACCCATTAAGTTGTTTGAAACTCAGTGCCCACAGCGTGGCCTTAGGTCGCCACGATGTGGTGACTAGGAAAAAGCACGTTGTTTCGATGTATGAAGGCCACAACGTGGCCATGGATGGCCATGACATGACGGTTAACTAAATTCAATGTTGACCGTCGACTTCTGACTTGAGTTGACATTTGGTCAAACTCATAGTCTTGGAAGAAGAGCCGATGGTTACCATTTGTAATGGTACAGGTGGTGTGTAGCATTGGTATTTCTGGCAATGAGAGTAGAGGCAGATGAGTATCAACTGAGAGGTGAGTCTCTTCACTGTACGCGGGGGTCAAATGCACCAATAACGGCCAACTGGATTATGTTTGTAGAATGATAGTTGTCCTCATGACACTTGTTGATATGCTAGTATGTGCTTGTTGTCTTTTTGACTTTTACCGATATGATTGTATACTTAGATGTGAGGGTGAAATATACTTGTATCGGTTGAAACATACCCACGGAGTTGAAATAGATTCGGGGGTGAAAAAGACCCGTACCGGTTGAAAGATACCGAAGGAGTTGGAATAGACTCGAGGGTGAAATAAACATGTACTATCAAATATAACATTGTACTTCCAAAAGCAATCATTTTATAGCATTGTACTTTATAAGATGATTTTTTTTCACCATGTCAAAAGTTTTCTAGATATTTGAGAAAGAAATTATCAAATATAGCATTGTAAAATAAATAAGTTATTTTGCAAAATACCCTAAAGCAACAATGTACATTGAAAGCTCATTGATATTATAAAGGTGAATGGTTCATGTTTCTTTATTTATTTTTTTTGGAAAAAAAAAACATTTTAATAACTTAATCCTTTAGTTTTTTCTTATTCCTTGACTTAATCTTTCAATGTAGTTTCATAAGTCATAATTTTCGTCTTTTTGATCGAACAAACTCTTATTCCATGTGCATGTATTTGTTTATATGTTTGTGTGGTTGTTTTGCGTAAAATAAACGAAATCCATTTCGATTATACCAATGTACTTTTAGAATACAATACTTATATTTATACATCACCGTACTTTCAATTTTTCTTATATTTTGCATTTTAAAAAAAATAAAGTGTTATTCTCTCAAGTATAGATTCATGAAGACATAAAATATTAGTTTCATAAGACAACTATATTTTTGCTATTATTAAATATTATTTTGATTTGTCTACCGTGTAGTACACTTGTTATACCTAGTATTTGATAAATCATAATTCATTAATTCTTTAAAAAAATCGATTTTTATATATTCATGTTTTAATATGGAAGAATTCAGTATTTAAACTCATGTATGTGTAGTTTACTTACATTTACAAAACAAAAGAATAAAAAAAATTAAGGCTATCGAGTCAGGTTGAGCGGCCTCAAAGTCCAATACTGAAGGAATAAGAGCCTTTATGCCGAGAGCCTTAACCCTTAATTAAGCAAAATCATTGACCTTGCATCTGGTTTGATTAGGACAGTATCACATTTCATCATAAAGAGTATCTAATTCTTTCTTACCAAATAAGACATCAAACTAATTGGTTCGGATGATCAATTCATTCTTTCTTTATGGCAAGCGAATAGCTAAAGAGCTTATGAAAGAACATTGTCTTCTCCTATTCTTAAAAACATCTTTAAAATAGTTATTAAAGAGACTAGCACTTTTAACAGGAAAAGCAAACAAATACCTCCTTTAATTTGGTGGCCTCTTCCTTGATAAGAATTAAAGAAGAATAAGAATATAGGACAAATATAATTATAATATAAGACCAAAAATCAAACATAAAAAAAAATAAATAAATAAGAAAACTAATGACTTAATATCATATTTTACCTATTCTACATTTGAATTTATTACTCAGTAAAATTAATGAATTATTAATGGCCTATCAAATATTAATAACTTATACTCATAAAAGAAACTATGTAATTTTCTTTCAAAAATGATACCAGTTATAAAGTATATGTATGTTGATGTAGCGATATAGTCGACCGAAGAAGGGTAGAGAGTAGACAACCGATGAAGTTGTCAATAGCGGCGGCATTAAAGAAAAAAAGGCAATAATGATGGAGATAAACCCAAAAAACGTGAATGTAGTATCCGGAAAACTCAAAATCAAGGGTTATATAGTTAACAACGACAAGGGTAGGAAATGTACCATCTTTAAAATTACATAGAGCAATTAAAGTAATAACATGGATTTTTGGTGATTGTTAGATTAATTTCATATAATTACCGTTGGTATTTTTTTTTTTTTTTTGAAACAGCGGAATCATATTAAAAGCCACCGCTAAAAGGAGAGATGGGCAATAAAAAGAAAAGTACAAAAACAATTACAAAATACTGAAGGATAATCATACCAAATAGCCCAGTTACAGTTCTCGTATTTCCTCCTATGTTTACCCAACTAAACACCAAAGTGATAATATTATCCTCCAATTTTGAAGTAGAGACACATTTTGTTGACAACTTTGTCATTTCGAGCACGCTAAACACACAAAAGATAGACGTAGATGATAGCTAAACGAAGATTTCTTTTCTAAGGGCAATTCCCCGATGAGCTGTGAAACTTACCATCCCAGCAACAACCGAAGAGAATTGCTAGAATGGGACCTTACAATTCTAAGGTGTTGTTTGTTTTTTCTCTGCAGATCTGCGTGACAACTTCTGTCTGCGCCGCGCAGACGACGCGCAAACATATACCCTCGCAGAATGTTTGTTTTTTTAAAAGTGTACAGACTTCAAAATGTCTGTGCGAGGTCTTCTTGGCGCAGACATGGACCAATGTCTTCTAAGGTCTGCACCCCTCTTTAATCTAAAAAAAAAACACGCTTTATTTTTTCTCAGTGCCTCCAACAACCAACATACATCTATGCCTCCCCCTCCATCGATGCTTATCTCCATCGGTCTTCTTCAACCTCTCTCCTCCTCCTCGTGCTGCCGACGCTTAGACTAGGACCGTCTTTTTCCTCATGACCGACCGCACCACAGACACACTTCATTGTTGCCGGATTTCTCATATGCTCTGCAATCGTTCATGCTGTTCACCGCCGCCAGTCGTGCCCACCGTCTCCATCGCCACCTATCATGCCCACTGTGTCTCTATCATCATCGTCTCAGACCTCTATTGCCATTGGTAAGAACATTTTCCCTGAAATCAAATGGTATCTTCTAGGGTTTGTTGTACTTGCTAGAAATCAGATGTTATTGATACGGAAATCACATTAGTTTGCTGAAACATGAAAATCATATATACATTCACTGAAAATCAGATTTATTTGCTGAGATTAGATGTTCATAGGTGATGGAAATCATATTTATTTGCTGAAAATGTATATACTTTGCTGAAATATGAAAAATGTTGTTCGATTTGTTGAAATTAGTTGTTATTATTGCTGGAAATCACATTTTAGTTGAAATTTGATGTATATATTTTTGTTGGAAATCACATTTTAGTTTAAATTAGTTGTTATCGTAGCTGAAAATTACATTTTCAATTGAAATTAGATGTATATAGCCGTTGGAAATTATGTTTTAAGTGAAATTAGATGTTATTGATACTGAAATCACATTAGTTTGCTGAAACATGAAAATCATATATACATTCACTGAAAATCAGATTTATTTGCTGAGATTAGATGTTCATAGGTGATGGAAATCATATTTATTTGCTGAAAATGTATATACTTTGCTGAAATATGAAAAATGTTGTTCGATTTGTTGAAATTAGTTGTTATTATTGCTGGAAATCACATTTTAGTTGAAATTTGATGTATATATTTTTGTTGGAAATCACATTTTAGTTTAAATTAGTTGTTATCGTAGCTGAAAATTACATTTTCAATTGAAATTAGATGTATATAGCCGTTGGAAATTATGTTTTAAGTGAAATTAGGCTTTATTGTTGTTGGAATAGTATTTCATATATGATGTTTTAATGCTTGTAATTCATATATTTTGTAGTTCATTGGTATTAATTAGTGACTCATGGATGCAGGAAAGCTATTTGATAAAGGCTCACATTCTATAACCACAAATGACTAATGGATTCAGGTTACTATTTGATGAAATGTTTTTGTAACATGTATAGAGAACCCTATAAGTTATAAACATTTGTATAATAAGTGAAATTAGAACACTAGCTAGTGTGAGGAATGATTCATGAATTGCAACTTTGTTTCCATGTGACGTCAAAAAGATTTGAGGTTTGATTTATATTTCATTGTTGTATAATTTGAAAATAATAGATTTTAGAGGTTAGATTTATGTTTCAGTGTTGTAATATTGTATGATTTGAAAATAATTGATTTTAGAGGTTAGATTTATGTTTTAATGTTGTATAATTTTAAATTTTTTTTTGGTTGTAGGATTTATATATGATTTATGTTATAGCGTTATAAAAAAAATTATTAAAAATTTTTGTGTTGAAAAAGTCTTTTAAGTATAAAAAATAATTTTATTAAAATTTTAGTTTATTTCACTAGACTGCAGACGTTAAAAAACAAACAATCTTCTTCTTGCAGACTACAAACGTTTAGTCCACCTCTTCTACTGCATATGTTTGCAGATATGGTCCGCAAACTGCAGATGTTTTGTCTCTCAAAAACCAAACAACACCCAAGTGAAGTATCCAATGCAAACCAGCAACCGAAAAGAATTTTAAATGTACAATATTTGATTGAATTAAAAAAAAAATACAATGATGTGTCCATCTAAAATATTAAAAGAGTGTTCATTTAATAAATTCCCTAGACATCATTTACTCCTCTAGTGTCCACCCTTAATATACATACTTTATCTTGGCTCAATTTGAAAATATGACCGTTAATATATGTTACTGTTGTAGTGTGACCGTTGGATTTTAAAGCTCAATTTGAAAATATGATTGTTAATATATGTTACCGTTATAGTGTGACCGTTGGATTTTAAATATCATTACAATTTAGCCGTTATCGCATTGCTACTTAAATCCGCATGTGCAAATGAAACACCGAAAAACATATCTTTCCCCAATGACAAAAACGAAAAACATAGCACCAAGCGCTGAGAAAATTTGTGTTCTCGCTCCAACATGGACAATACTAATTGAAGTTGAAGCTACAAGTTTTTTCTACCATGTTAAGTGTTCATTGCATTTCAAGTGTAAGTTTTGTTTTATCTACATTGTGTAAGCTATGCTTCATCACAAAGTAAGATTTATCATATATCTAAGAGTAAATTACTTAAAAATTATATTCTTCATTATTAATACACTATCATATAGTATTGATTATGGTATGTAGACTTCAAGTTTAATGTATATGCTTAAACTTCATATGGTGAATAACTTGATGTTTATTATAACTTTTTTCAAGAAAACAATAAATCTCAGTGCTAGTCACCGGTCTAGCTAGACATGTTGGATAGCCCAATGTTGAAGCTAAATGCATATGCCTGAACATAGACTATTTTGGTAAGGATCGATGCTTAAATATTTATAGTGAGATTAGTATGATATTTTTTTCTTTTGAGTAATTGATATTTCGTTGCAGCCTTCTTTACATATTATATAAGATTTTCATCAACTTTGACAAATCAAAACTAATTACATTTCTTTTGAGTGATGGATTAATTGAACTTAATGAAAAAAGAAAACAGTATAATGAACACCAATAAATTCTAGAAAACAACGACTAAGGTATATATATACTATTATTATACTGTATTCGACTAAAATCCGTTTCCTTTAAAAGACCATGACTCTTTTTGAGCTTTCTTGATGCACACTTGCAGGCCGAATCCCGTTATACGAGATGGGATGGTTAAATAGTTGTTATCAGGAGTATGTTCCTTCCACTTTGTGGAGACTTCGGGTACACACTCCATCGATAAACATGCGTCCATGGATTTCACAGTCAGCCGATACACAAAACCATTCTTAAATGTGTCTGGTCCTACGCAGTCGACATTGAAGACTCTTCCATGTCCTACAACATCATGGTTGACGATGAAGATAACCTTTTCATTCCGTTCCTGAAGAATGACGTGCTTCTGGGTTGTTTCAACACGAAGATTGAAGACGGCATTGTAGACGAATTGAATAGCAGAGTGATGGCGACTGAAATGGTTGTACAGGAGCTTGCAAGAAGCGGCCAAGCCGCAGGAGGAATCAGGACAGAAACATAATGTATGCGGACATATGTTTTCATGCTTGGCTCTCTTGTGGTTCATCAATATCTCTTGGCATCCAAACTTCTTGTTCTTGCACTCTACTCGCAGTGATGCTATCAGCTTTTCCATTCCTCGACAATGCTTAAAGCCCTTTGGAACGCTGCATGAAGGACACTTGTTCTCTGAACGGATTAGGCAAGTATAGCATGATGTATGCCCATCATCACACTACAACAGAAACCAAATTAAATGATATATGCAATGAACAATGTTTCTTCTGATCTTGTTGAATTAGCAGCGCAAGGTTTAGCTAGATTAGATGTTGGAATTACCAGGAAGATCGGCGTACACAACGGATAATGACAGATACTGCAATTTAGCAAGTCTGGATCGGTGGCCACAATCGGAATTGCTTCACCTGCAACCTCCGGTACACCATCTGCCCCTTTGTCTTCCGCCTCAAGTCGTTGAGGATCGGAATTTGAATCGGAATCGGAATCCACCACTTCCAAGGGAACCATATCCACCTCTTGGTTCATCGCAGTAGATCGAGTGGTTCGCCGGTTCCTTCGTGCATGCTGAATCGGCCTTTGAGGCTGCGGCTGCGACGATGACTCGATGAACCGCGGCCGCTTATTAACGACCCCATATGCCCTTGTTATCTCCGCCTCCCATTGGCTGTCAACGATTCGCACCGTTGAAGAAGAAGCATGGCGGCTACTGTTGAGGTTTTGGATTCTGTCGGCCATTGATCTGGATTCTTTCTTTTTGAAATACTAAGATTCAGACACAGAAACACAGTACAGTCGCTGTCGAGAGCAGTGTTTGTTTTTACCAATAAGAATAAAAGATTATTTATACTCAGATTTCTAGGGTTCTGTGTTGGATCCTTTCATCATGTTCGATACTCACTGAGATTCGGGATTTGTTACTATAAATTTCAGGATCCAAATACATAGGCCCAAATTAAATATAACACCAACAGACTATGAATAATGTTTATATGTAGATATCGGATATTTGTAAATTTGTAATTTATTGGATTCTAAAAGAAAGTTAAAAGTTAAAAAGATTGAGTATTATACTACTATAGTCAACCATATGCATTATGCTTGCAGTTTATATACTTCAACTAATTAATGTTTTGATTAGTAGATAATTTGTGTTGGATAACCGATGAATATAAAACAATAATTTGTAGGAATACATAGGTGAGATAATTTGAAAGAAAACTTCATTTAGAAAGCAGATTGAAGTTTTCTTGTAGTGAAGGTATAAACAACGAGTCAATGATAGTGATAGAACAAACATACTCCCTTTTAATTAGAAATTATCATCATCACGTTAGAGTGAGACCACGAAAGTGTCTTTGTTTTTGTAATGAAGTTTTATGTTGGATTTGGATATATATCTATTTTTATCGGTCATGTTTAGAATTTTCAAAAATAATCATAACGTTCATATTTGTTAACGGTCATAAATTTTATGACGACAAAAATTATGTAAAATCACTTTAGGCTGAAGGGTGTAGTGCCATCGAAACCGTACTTCCTCCCCCGCCACGTAAACGCCATGTCATTTTTTACCACTCAAGTGTGGTTTCTTGTCACACCAAGGGAGTGGTGCCACACATTCTTTATTTTTTTTTTAACTATTTTAATTTAATAAAACTTTTTTTTTAAAACTATTTTACTTTAATAAAACTTCTATTTTAATAAAAAAACATAATTTATCATTACTTGAAAACTAAAAAAAAAAAAAAAAAAAAAAAAAAAAAAAAAAAAAAAAAAAAAAAACATTACAATACATTACCAAAAAAAAAAAAAAGAATACAAAAACCACACACATGACATTTAAATAATCCTGGAAACTTAAAAAAAAACAAATAAAATAACTAAAGCAAACTACATAAAGTCCTTCTCCGAGAACTCGTCTTCGGGGTCATCCGGTTGATCCAAATTAAGGTTAATGTTTTGAACCCCGTAAATGTGTTCCTCCAAGTCATTGCGAAGATTGTGAAATGTTTCAGTACAACATATCTCTGCTCTGTTGTTTATATACTCTTCCCCACCAATTTCTATTGGCTGTGTCTTTGGTATGGTTTCTTCCTCGTCAAACGCACATATCGCTCTTCCTTCGTCTTCAATAATCATGTTATGCAATATAAGACATGTGTACATGATTTCTTGAAGTTTTTCCTCGCCTAAATAAGCTGCTGGTTTTTTCAATATGAACCACCGTTTCTTCAGAGCTCCAAAAGCACGTTCAACATCCTTCCTAGCTCTTTCTTGAGCTCTCTTGAATTTCTTTCATCTAGAACCATGTGGAGCTGTAAATGATTTAACAAACGCAACATACTCAAGATAGATTCCATCGACCAGATAATAACTATACTTATATGGCGTTCCACGCACTTGAAAAGAAGAATCTGGTGCGGATCCATCGTATATGTTGTTAAATATTGGTGAACGATTAAGAATGTTGATGTCGTTAATCGAACCAGGAGAACCAAAAAAAGCATGCCAAATCCTCATATCTTGTGATGCAACTGCTTCAAGTATGACTGTTGGGTGACCATGATTACCTCGGGTAAATTGCACATGATATGCTGTAGGGCAATTTTCCCATGCACAATTGAGACAATCTAAGCTTCCTAGCATTCCAGGAAACCCATGTACACTAGCATGATGAGCTTGCAATTACAAGATGGCATTACGTGTAGGCTTACGTAAATATTTTGGACCACAAAACTGAATCATAGTTTTGCAGAAAAAATGGAGACTATCTCGTGCGATCCTAGCAGACATCCTAAAACTTTCGTCTAACGCATCAGGCGGAATGTCATATGCTAATTGACGAAGTGCGGCCGTATATTTTTGTACGGGAGTGAAACCGAGTGTACCTCTAGCATCGTAGCGTTGTTGGAAAAAAACTGCACTCCCTCGTTACATCTTCAACTATACGTACGAATAAACCTTTGAGCATTCTGAAGCGCCTACGAAAATACTACCCTTGGTAAGTGACATTCTCTGCAAAATAGTCTTGCACCAAACGTTGGTTGGCTTATTCACGATTTCTGCAAATATATCTTCGTGTTTATCGTTGAGAACTTGCAGCTACGTTGTTACATACAACATTGTATGTTTGTTCCGCCATTTGAACACACGCAATAGCGGTATCAAAAATAGTGAAATTCTTCAGAATATGACATTTTTGAGGGAGTGGTGATTTTTTTTTTTGAGAGAGAAGAGATTGTGTTGTGAAAAAAAGTGAACTTGATATGTATATATAGGAAAGAAAAAGCAAACGCAAAAGGAAAATAAATAAATACTCAACAACCAACAATCGGCAATCCTTCCCAATTCTCATCAACCAATCACAGAACGCAGCCTTGAAGGATTGCACTGCGGCCAAAACCGCACAAGACCGCGGTCTGGGGGCGGTGTGCGTGGTCCAGCTGGCGCGAACCACGGCCCAAAACCACAGCCACACTGTGCAACCTTATATTATAATTTTGCAGTGGAAAAACTTTTTTAATTTTGTAAAATCAGTTTATTTAAATTTTATTTTATTATAACAACTTGCATATGTTAAAAAAACAGGCTTTTATAATAGACTGTAACCATTTGGTCCGCCTCTTATTACAAGTTGTAATCATTTGGTCCACCCAACATAATCTAATTATTATCAATCAACATCAGTATACATCGTCAATGCGGCATTTGTGCTATAAGGATCAAAAGAAGGCAGATGAAAAAAATACAAGGACCAATGTGTCCAACTCAAAAATAAAGTAAGAGAGAAGATGAATTTAGGATTAAATAGAAAGAAACATATGTTACGTGCGAACATCTAAGTCATCTATTCATAATAAATAGGAATGTCAAAAAGTCCCGTGGGACCCCGTTCCCGTGGGGGCCCCGTCCCGTTTGGGGTTATTTTTTTTTGTTTTTTTTTTAAAAATCAGGGGCGGGGACGGGGGTGGGGACAAGGTTAACCCCCGTTTTAATTTCGGGGGCGGGGGCGGGGGTAGGCAATCCCGTCCCGAAATCCCCATGGGGACCCCGTTAGTAAACTACACATATATTTACATATATTAATTATATAAATATAATAAACTATAACATGATTTTAAGCTTCCAAAATTTATCAAAAAACATGTTTTTAAGCTGTTAGTATAATTTTTTAAAATGCCATAACTTTTTTATTAACATATAAAATTTTGCTATAAATAATTATTTATTACCTAAAAAATAGTTTATTTTAGCCTAAATAACAACTTCTTTTAGCCCAAAAAAAATAGCCCAAAATCAATCGGGGGCGAGGGCGGGGGTAATAAAGGGGATTCAGGGGCGGGGGCGGGGGTAGGAACATTGAACATTCCGGGGGCGGGGGCGGGGTCGGGGAGATGGGGAAATTTCGGGGGCGGGGGCGGAAGATGCACTCCCCGCCCCGTTTGCCCCCGTTGACATCCCTAAT
The DNA here is from genome assembly GCF_002870075.4 of Lactuca sativa. Classification (NCBI taxonomy): domain Eukaryota; kingdom Viridiplantae; phylum Streptophyta; class Magnoliopsida; order Asterales; family Asteraceae; genus Lactuca; species Lactuca sativa. The sequence continues at coordinate 171,226,491 of NC_056624.2, read as the reverse complement.
AATAAATTGACATCAATACGAAATGTTAATGCCACGCTAGTGCTATAAGGAGAAAAAGACGGCATACGGAAAAATCTAACCATTATAAACAAGAAAAAAAAATAACCAATCATTTTTCTATTTTTAAAAAATAATCATTTTCTCCGATGCCATTATTCCAGAGTACTGTCACTTTGGAGATTTTTATTTTATTTTAGTTCTTTTATTTAATATTCAAAAAATATTGTTTTTTTCGAATACTACATTTCATAATGTTTAATTTCTCCGTTTTTCAATGAAATATCTAATTTTGACATTAATATTGTATATAGTTCATATTACTATTTTTGTTTAATTTTTTTATTAAATTAAGCAAATAATGATTTTTTTTATTCCATAATTGTTCTTAAATTTCGGAGTGTTTTTTTTTTTTTTTTTCGAAAGCTGACATTTTAGTATGGCATTTGGAATGCCATTCCAAAATTAGTAAAAAAATATTTTTTCTTGGTCCGAAATGCCTATTCTGGACAAAGTGGTTATTTTTGTTATTTTTTGGTTATTATCTTCGGATACATATTAAAAAGTCTGTAGATTTCTTAATAATAATAATAATAATAATAATAATAATAATAATAATAAATGTTCACCCATTCAAACTACATATTATACTATCTAAAAAATTGATAATTATAGGAAAAAGGGATCTAGGTAAATAGGTAAATAGGTAATCGACATTGAAATCACTAGACACTATACTTTTAACAAACATTTAATGACATACACTCCTTTTATGACATACAAACGTGTGTTTTCTAAAAAAATGTTGTATTTTATAAAAAAGATTTATGACATTTATATTTGTATGTCAAAAACGTAGTGTCACAATAAGTAAATAAACACGGAGTATGTCGTCAAATGTGCGTGTCATTTTTCTTAGTAGTCATCTTATAATTTCCTAGCAAATAAACCACGCGTCCATTTTTTTCTCACAAAATCGACCAACTTGGGATTTTGACCTTAGACTTCACAAAATCATTCACATGAAGCTTCACTCTTGCAACCATGGGCGGAGATAGCAGGGGGCTGTCCGATGCTCTGCCCCCCTCAATCTCCTTTAAAAGTCCAAACTATAGTATACCAGTGTATGTATAATTTAAAGTCCACATAAGTTTTGTGTGATAAAAATCCCCAACCAATCTTTATTAAAATTTCAGTTAATATATAGAAAAGTAATAGGGTTACGACTATGAGTAAACTTGGGGCCCACAATTAAAATCTCATAGACTTCAGCACTTCACCCATATTTTAGTTATCGATTTACCTCCATTTACTTTAATTTGTTTAAGTTCATTAGTTTCATTACGAGTTCTTTTAACTGTCGATTAACCAATATAGTATATAACTCTTCTATATGTAAGATTTCTTTTACACTATCGTCCAAGACCTTTTTCGGACACAATATAAGCCCCCGTTCTCTTTAAATCCTAGCTCCGCCCTTGCTTGGAACATCAGTGATTGCGATTCCTCGGGCTCACCGTGCCGGTGAATGCGACTCATCACGCTCACCATGCTAACGATTGGGTTTCTACGTTCCCGCTCCAACCCACCCCCCCTGCTATACACCATCTACTACGACTCCTCATATTTACATGCCCTATGTCCACGGGTGGAACACAAACATTCTGACCAAAGTGGGCTTAACCACAACTTCAAATCATTGTTAACTACTTCATGATTGTTATTAATTTCTACTATTAAAGATTCATGTAATCAAACGCATTTTAATGGTAGTCGAGTAATTATGTTTGTGATCGATTTATGTTGATAAATATAAGTCTTATAACAATAAAAAGTATTAGTTGTTCAAGATATTATTACCCATAACTAATAAATAAGTGAAAGGCGTAACTATGAACATAAATATGCATTGTTTTCCATCTTATATTTGAACATAAATATGCATTATCATAATTAATCATTCTCTTGTATGTGTGTGTATGCCCCAACGAGGCAGTGAGGCAATGTCTAAATTTACAGGATACGTATTATCATCTTGTGGGGGGTTTTTTCAACCTCTCAAAAATGCTTTCGTAATTCATATATTCTGTCATTATAGTTAACTAAAGTCTTATTGACTTTTATCTCTTTCGAATTTAAATATTCCATTTATGAAATTAAAGTAGTGTTCATAAAACAATGCGTCATTCGATCTAGATATTTGTACAAAAAAAGTACATTGCCTTAGAAGAAAAAATACCTTACCTTAGAAGCGTGTAATGTCATTGCAATTTCATACAAATCCTCCGTGGAAGAATCAAGTCTCGTTCTTAAACCCTAACGCCTCGTTTCCGAGTTTAACAAAAGAAAAGAAGAGAAGAGAAAAGAAAGTCGCAAGAGAAAAGAAGAGAAAGGAAAGGAAAAAAAAATTTCTTTCGTGTTCCCGAGTTGTAGAGAAGTGGAAGAAAATGAATCATTTTGTTCATTCTTTCTAAATCCTCCCAAATCGGAAGGAAAGTTAGAAGGGAAAGTGATCCTCCCATTTCCCTCTATTTCGTTCCACATCCCCTCTTTAATGAAACTCGGGAGCACCAATCTCTTTTATTTTCTTCTCATTTCCACTAATTTCCTTTTCTTTCTCTTGTTAAGTTGAACTCGGGAACAGGTTGTAAAGGTTTGACAGAACAAAAGAGAGGTTTCAAAAGAATTTGATTCCATAACAATGGGACTGGACGTTGGTCTAGATGCGTTAAAGGAGACGATGTGTATCAGAAAAAATCGTAAAGCCGTTGAAGCAAAATTCGTCAAGAAGGCCGGCGACGCATATATACGCTTCTCTCGCTCTGTCAATTGTTTATGAATCGATCGATGATATATGAAGTTAAGGAAGGACATTGATTGAATTTATCTGTAATTTGATTTCGTCCCTAATTGAATTTATCCCTCGCATAGTGCCCCTCTTTTCCACACTTGCGGCATGCACCACCGGACCTACAAACTCCGGTGTGACCCTTCCCACACTTCCCACAAGTGTGGCTGCTCTGATCTCCTACTCTAGAATCAATGGTCTTGGACCGTTTCGACACCGGCTGCGACTGCACCGGAGCCTGCCTCAGCTCTCGCAACTGCAACTCAATGTCCAACTCCCGCCGCCTGGCGGCCTCTTGCTACTCCAACAAGGTCTCGCACCTCTGCTTAGACATAAACTGTCTGATATCTCTCTTTAGCATACTCAGATATCGGGACATCTGAGCCTGCTCCGAAGCGAATTCAGGGCAAAAAATCGCCCTCTCAGTGAACATCCTGGTGATCTCAGTCACTGACTCCGAATCCTGCTTCAGCTCAAGGAATTCCTGAGCCAATCTCTCCCTCTCAACCCGCGGAACATAATGAGTGTTGAACATCTCTTTGAACTGATCCCATGAAACCGCAGCCCTCTGCGCATCCGAATATTACCCCGTGGTCAATCTCCACCAATCCTTCGCCCCGAGCCTCAACAGGTTCAAAGCACACCTCACCTTCTGATCAGCAGGGCATGAACACGTGAAGAAACACCCCTCCACATCCGACAACCATCTTATAGCAACGATCGGGTCCTGAACTCCATCAAAAGTAGGAGGCTTCGTATTATCGAAGTCCCGATACTGAAAACCCCGACCGGCTCCTCCCCCTGCCGCTACTACAGTCGTTGTAGCTGCTACGGCAGCCGTCTCTATGAGAGCTGCATAGCGTTTATCAAAATACTCAACCATGGCGGTCTTGATCGACCCAAACAGTTCCGGCAACTCAGCCCGGAACAACGCAACAACCTCATCATGCAAGATCTCGCGAATCCTCGCATCCAACTCGCACGTGCTCATTTGACCAATAACCTCGGGCGGTACAGACCTGCCTGGAACTCCCTCTCCTACTTCCGATCCTGACCCGGATCCACTCCCAGCATGCCTCGGAATCTCCATACTGAAAAACTCCAGAAAATCTCAGACACTTCCCACTAACCCGGGAACCAACTCTCAACCCAACCCTAGAGGTCATGGTTTCCCTGATACACGTATGGGTCCTGTGCTTTCAGTAGTACGGGCCCATACTACCTTCCACACCTACCCATATTTGTATGAAGTACTACCACAACACCCTAGTGTAAAACATACAAAACAAGCGCTCAACCCTCACTACTAGAGGAGCACTGGAAATCTCCCACAAGGACACCCTAGGCTAACATGCATCATAAATCAGGCAACATTATCATGAAATCCTGAAGATCCCTAGCCTAGCACTAGCATGCTGTTCTATCAAAGCTCAAAAACAAATATCATGTATGGTATTTTGGGGTTACTTACTGGCTCCGACTGATCGTACCTCCACGTCCTCCTTTACTCATTTTGAAAATCGTTTTAAATTCTCTTTTAAAAACTCTCACTGATTTGAGACTGGATTCACACGAGTGTTCCTCCAATTCACTCAAACCAAGGCTCTGATACCAACTTGTAACGACCATAAAATTCCAACCAATTTAAACTTTTCAAAAACAACCCTATTTCATTAAATTATTACAAAAAGGTTTTCAATACAATTTATTTAGAGTATTCCCAGAATCACATCACATATAAACATGAGGAGCGGTACGATCATGCCTTCGCCTTGCCACGGTCTCCTAAGAACCTGAAAAACTTTAAACCACAACTGTAAGCCTGAAAGCTTAGTGAGATATCCCCAAAATACCAACCACATATACCATACACGCATAACATGCCATATCATATCCGATCACAGAACAACCATGCACTTCGGGTCTACTGTGTGACTGGTCCGCCGCACCGGCCAACAGTCCACCTGGTCCACCCTCCGAGTCTAGCCATATACATCGAGTCTGCAGTGTGATTGGTCCTCCCGCACCGGGCCTTCAATAGACCTGATCCACTCTCTGAGTCTACAGTATGACTAGTCCGCCCGTATCGGGCCTTCAGTCGGCCTGGTCCACTCTCCGAGCCTCGGCACGTCTGGTCCGCCCTCTTGGGGCCTACAGCCTATCCGGACCGCTCGCTGGGCCTTCGGGACAACCGGTCCTCCCTGGGTATCTTGGCCTACAGCAAAAAGCAGGGCCCGCCTCAACCCAACTCCAGTCCAAACAACCATGTGCACATAAACATACAATCATATAACAATTCACAGTCAACAAGCCGATCAAGCAGATCACATAACATATCATCATTCTAACCAGGATACGGACCTAACTGGTCACTAGCATAGCATCACCCTACATAACAGGATACCGACCTCAACCAGGTCTCTAACATATACCATCCTAACTACCAGGATGCAAACATATCAAAGCAATAACATAACAACAAATACTCGGATCTCAATCCGATAAAGGGCCGGCCTTGGTGCCTTATACCCTGTTGATATAGTGAGGATAACTCACCTCGAAATTGCCGACTGAACAGATAAAAACAAGCTACTCCAACCACTGATACGATCTCCAACACTGGCCAACACCAAGACTCTGAACTCAAAACAAAAGTCAACAATTACCAAAATGCCCCTGAAATCAACTGGTCAACTCTTGGTCAAAGAAAAGAAAAAGTCAACCCCTGACTGACTCTACTCGTCGAGTCAACTCGATGACTCGCCGAGTCCCCATGCTCAGAATCTCTCACACGTCGCGACTCAACTCGCCGAGTCACCCTGAGACTCGCCGAGTCCAACAACTCTGAGTCCTACTTCACTCGACTCACCGAGTCGTCCCTTGACTCACTGATACACAGCTCACCCTGAAAAAGGAGCAAGACCTCGCGACCAGACTCACCGAGTCCAAGAACAGACTCGCCGAGTCTAAGGCTATCTTCAACCTACTCGCCGAGTTGTTCTTCCAACTCGCCAAGTTTCAGTCCATCTTCAAGCAACTTGCCGAGTACACCTTTGTGACTCGCCGAGTGCCTCTAGATCTCACCCCATACAGAAGCCTTCCATGCCATGCAATTGATCCAAAACGTAGATCTACCCTCCTACAACCCATCCATCACGTAAAGTGGCAAACTTTACATGAATCCAAGGAGATCTAGGCATTTTACACTCTAGGGCTAGGGTTTGGGACAAGATGGCTTCACCAATCACTCAAGAACAGGGACTTTAGTGCACTTTAGACCTTCTCTATTCCAGATCTGAGGTAGCAACCTCAGATCTATCGTTCAAACTCAAAATACCACAAGCTAAACCTCCCATACATCCCAAAAATGATGAATCTAGATTAATAGCAGCCCAAGAACGAGATAATACCTCAAAAGGAAGCCCCAACAGCAGTCAAATCTGAATCTAAGCAAAGCCCCTTGCTCTAAGCCTCCTAACTCTCCAAGATCTTCCTCCAAATCTCTTCTCCAAGGCTCAATTGCACTCAAATCCTTCACAATTGCATTGCTAGGGTTTTCTGGACTTCAAAGGAAGGTAAGGAGGCTGGGGAGAGGGTATAATGTCCTTTATATAGGGTTCATCCTCCGAAATTAGGGTTTTCTCCACTCAGCACCAACTCGCCGAGTCCAGCCGCCAACTCGCCGAGTTGGCCACTTAACACGCGACCAAAATCGCGACCCTACTCGCCGAGTCCACTCGTGGACTCGTCGAGTTGCCCTTTCCAATTTACACTTTTAGCCCTTCAACTTTACACTTGATATTCCGGGATGTTACAAAAGAAAAGCCAATCCTCTTTCCCTCATTATTGAAGCCATTTTTGGTGCTCTTGGAATATTTAAAGAGACAAAGAAGAAAAAGGAAGTTAAGATCTAGTAAGCAAGTCTCCATTCTTCATCCTAGCACTCTTCTCGACCTTTTTAAGTGTCCAATACTCGATTTTTCTCATGCTAGATTGCTAGATCTTAAGTTTTAGCCCATAATCTTCTTGTTCTTGATAGTTGGAATGGTGAGACTTCATAAAGGTTATGACTTTATGAATCTTTGGAACATTTAGTATGGTTGTGGGTTTGGATCTGAAGTATAGTAGAGTTTTTTAGCCATGCATGGGATTTTTACCAAAAACCCATATTTTGGACCAATTATGGCTTCAAGGCATGCATTGGACATGCATGTCTATAAAGCACCTACCTTTATGTCAGATTTGGTATTGGAAACCCTTCTAGAGTGGTTGGGTTAGGGACTTTTTTAGATTAAGGGCTTAATGGTTATGACATTGTTGAATTTAGCTTTATTGGACTAGGGTTTGAGATTTTTGACTTTTGAGGTGGTTCTAATTGATAAAGTTGGAAACTTTATCATTCTAGACCATATTTCAGACAATATATGAGCTTTAGAGCTCTTGTAATAGAGGAAAACGGCTTAACCCATTAAGTTGTTTGAAACTCAGTGCCTACAGCGTGGCCTTAGGTCGCCACGATGTGGTGACTAGGAAAAAGCACGTTGTTTCGATGTATGAAGGCCACAACGTGGCCATGGATGGCCATGACATGACGGTTAACTAAATTCAATGTTGACCGTCGACTTCTGACTTGAGTTGACATTTGGTCAAACTCATAGTCTTGGAAGAAGAGCCGATGGTTACCATTTGTAATGGTACAGGTGGTGTGTAGCATTGGTATTTCTGGCAGTGAGAGTAGAGGCTGATGAGTATCAACTGAGAGGTGAGTCTCTTCACTGTACGCGGGGGTCAAATGCACCAATGACGGCCAACTGGATTATGTTTGTAGAATGATAGTTGTCCTCATGACACTTGTTGATATGCTAGTATGTGCTTGTTGTCTTTTTGACTTTTACCGATATGATTGTATACTTAGATGTGAGGGTGAAATATACTTGTATCGGTTGAAAGATACCCACGGAGTTGAAATAGATTCGGGGGTGAAAAAGACCCGTACCGGTTGAAAGATACCGAAGGAGTTGGAATAGACTCGAGGGTGAAATAAACATGTACTATCAAATATAACATTGTACATCCAGAAGCAATCATTTTATAGCATTGTACTTCATAAGATGATTTTTTTTCACCATGTCAAAACTTTTCTAGATATTTGAGAAAGAAATTATCAAATATAGCATTGTAAAATAAATAAGTTATTTTGCAAAATACCCTAAAGCAACAATGTACATTGAAAGCTCATTGCTATTATAAAGGTGAATGGTTCATGTTTCTTTATTTATTTTTTTTGGAAAAAAAAACATTTTAATAACTTAATCCTTTAGTTTTTTTCTTATTCCTTGACTTAATCTTTCAATGTAGTTTCATAAGTCATAATTTTCGTCTTTTTGATCGAA